>NW_026920958.1:0-178085 GCF_032062105.1 Saccostrea cuccullata
ATAAAAACTAGAAATTGAAATATTAATAAAATACGCCTGTTACAATTAATGAGATATCTCGTGCTGTAGACGTACTTAATATCACGTGTCTAAAATTTCATGGTTTGTTAGTAAGTTATATTTCATGTTTCTTTTAAGTTCATGGGGAATAGTTTATAAGTATTCATGCACTCTACCTGTGTTTGATAGAAATGAAGTGAAATAATAATTACGATGGCTTAAAGTTCACGAAAATTAATAAATCGTGAACATTTAAACACATCGTAATATATCCTCTTCTACAGTATTTCAGACGACATGTTAGTTGAAGCGTGGGCCGCCTTCATTTACATGTTTTCCAGAATAACAACATGAAGGTCTGCGAATAGAAGTGGATATAGAGGAATACATGTACCTATCCCCTTCTCTAAAGGGAATAACAAGAGATCACAGAATGTGACTGTGTTTATTATAAACATGTATCAAAAACTTTACTTTCCTAATTTCGAATATTTTATTAATTCTCCATTGTAAAACATTGTAGTAATATAAAATGGCAGTAGTTATTAATTTTTTTCATCGTTTTTATCAGCTCTTGAAAAGAGTTACTGTAAATCTGGAAAATTTTTAGGAAAATTTGAGTTCATTGCATTCGCAATAATATTTTTCTTTGAAATAAACTACCAATACGAAAATGTAAACAAAGCAGTGGTAATTCGCAAAATTTTGAAAGGTAAAAATTACGCAACACCATTTTGACCCGATTTCGCAAAAAAAAATTGACGTAAAAATGTCCAGATTTACGGTATTTCCCTATTTTTTTTCAAAAATATTTAAATACTCACAGATTCTTACAGCATAATTCTTGTGAAATATACCCAGAACATGGTTCCTAAGATTAATCCATTTTGTACATATTGATTATATGTGTAAGACGAAATATTTAGGTCAGACGCCTTTTATGATATTTGAGAGCGGTGTTGACGGTTTTTAAATTTAAAGTGAATAATCGAATGCACACTGTACTGGATGAATAGGGTTTTTTTTACCTCTGTTAAAGCGAAAAGATCGTCTTTATATCTGCAATTTGTGCTGAGTAAATAAAGGCTGATTTCAGATCTGATAACAAATACAAGTGATTTGTTTAAAAGTTAACATGAAATAAGCTTATACTTTAACATATTTTCATTACAAGTATATTTGCTCCCGCAGTTGCTATTTAATTGATTGCTCAAAATTCTTGTACATATGTACATGTAAGCATGATTACTTCTTTATTTCTTCATGAATACAAAAGTGAATGAACGAAAAAGTGAGCTAGCTCACATACCCCACGCTCCCCCAAAACTTGACGGTGAAGCACATAATGAAAGGCACAGTGCACTTTAAATACATAGTATAGATCAAAAAGGGCAATAATTGCAAAAAAATCTTCACATCAAAATGTCTTACATATGAGGACATTTAAATGTGGAATGAAGATTCTAGATAAATAATGGAATCAAAATTTCTTGGCATTATACAAATCCAAACATTAATATGAAGTTGTTGGGGGGGGGGGAGAAATTTTCTTGAATAATAGGCAAAACTCTTTGGGATAAAATAAACTATGTACAACAGTTTAAGAGGAGTGGTGCTGACAAACTGTTCATCTCTATATTCTAAATATGGCAAAAAAGTCTAAGTTGGAAAGTGTGGAAATTCCCGGAAAAATAATGGAATCAGAATTTCCTGGTAATATGCACATCTACATATTGTGTCCTAAATATCTACAAAGTTTGACGAAATTCTGTGCAGCGGTTTATGAGGAGTTGCGCTGATAAACTGTTCATCTCTATATTCAAGGTATGGTCAAATGCCTAAGTTAAAAAGTGAGGAAATTCCCGGAAAAATAATGAAATCAGAATTTCCTGGTAATATGCACATCTACACATTGTGTCCTAAATACCTGCAAAGTTTGACGAAATTCTGTGCAGCGGTTTATGAGGAGTTGCGCTGACAAACTGTTCAACTCTATATTCAAGGTATGGTCAAATGCCTAAGTTAAAAAGTGAGGAAATTCCCGGAAAAAATAATGGAATCGGAATTTCCTGGTAATATGCACATCTACACATTGTGTCCTAAATACCTGCAAAGTTTGACGAAATTCTGTGCAGCGGTTTATGAGGAGTTGCGCTGACAAACTGTTCATCTCTATATTCAAGGTATGGCCAAATGCCTAAGTTAAAAAGTGCGGAAATTCCCGGAAAAAATAATGGAATCGGAATTTCCTGGTAATATGCACATCTACACATTGTGTCCTAAATACCTGCAAAGTTTGACGAAATTCTGTGCAGCGGTTTATGAGGAGTTGCGCTGACAAAAAAAGAGGACTGACTGACGGACTGACTGACTGACTGACTGACTGACTGACGGACGGGTCAAAAACATTATACCTCCCGCAACTAGTTGCGTGGGGTATAATAAGAAGAGTATAAAATCATGATCTTCGATCATATAAATTGAAAATTTAAAGTTTCTGACGTTGTTTCTTACCAAAGTTTTAGATAAAAAATATATTTGGTTAAACCGCGTATTACATAAAGATATTTAAATGGCCATATGCATTGATTCTTCTCATACACTTTATTCAATGAAAAGGATGAGTGGGGCGAGTTGTCCAAAATTGGGGGGCGAGTTGTCTTAAGAAGTGTTGGGGCGAGTTGTCCTGATTCCAAAATCACATATTTTCGAGGGGCAATTTTTTATGGTTTAAGGGAAAAAAATATGGATTCGTGTTGATTTAATTTCGTGGTTGATAAATGATTGAGTACTAAGACTTGTGAAAAATACATTGCATGGAGGACATAAATTCATGGGTGTCTTCCTTCCAAGAAAACCACGAAAATTAACCACAGTAATTCTCCCCTGCATTACATTTGTATTATTTCTTTATTTGCATAGTTAAGTACTGAAAGATATAGGGTTGTCTAGAAACAAGACAATAGGGTCATGAAGAACCCACGGGCCATTGTAGTCGATCCTACAAGAGGGTGAGTGCTGTCTAATCATATCTCTAAATGTTTTGGAATTTTTGCAAGAAAGGGGTATATAAGTAAGTTATTTTTTTTATGATGGAAGATTTTTTTGGTTTAAAATTGTAATGATTTCATGTCACCTTATAGCTGAAATAATTTCTGCTTGTTTTATCTTTTGCAAATTATATGTGATCACAAAAAGCAAAAAGTAGATCACCGCCAAAAAATGGATATACGGGTAAAAAAAAGTGTTACGCACAGAATTAAGATAAATGATTTCAGGCTTAATCAAATATACCGTCGTCCTGTTGAGGAAAAAAGTTCCCCCGATTTCATCACACACCGACTTCAGGATAAAGGATGTATCATGTAGCAAACAGCGCCACGCTGGACCAAACAGAAAACAAGTAAACAATGGGGGATTCTTGTGTTTCGTGAAAGAAACCTGCTTAAAAACTTGAATGATCGTCAATAATTGATATGCACCTTCTGTTTACCAGCTTTCAATTTCTGTATTCTTTCGTCGTCTGCCATTTCTAACGACCTGTGTCTGTTTTCTAAGTTGTAGACGAAGTTTTAGCGGCCATTGATACTTTTTCCGGTAGGTGTCGCACTTAACAATTGTAATAGTTGAACGATATTGGTTATTATCCGGATGGTATAAGGTAATGCTGCATACTAATCTCCTTATTTTGATTTAGACAGTCTAAATCATTTTCCCAAAAAATGTCTGTAGAGAGAGAGAGAGAGAGAGAGAGAGAGAGAGAGAGAGAGAGAGAGAGAGAGAGAGAGAGAGAGAGAGAGAGAGAGAGAGAGAGAGAGAGAGAGAGAGACAGAGAGAGAGAGAGAGACAGAGAGAGAGAGAGAGAGAGAGAGAGAGAGAGAGAGAGAGAGAGAGAGAGATCTTAAAGGAAAGAGAGAATCGCAATATCATCCAGCAATTTTTTTTCTAGTTTTTATTTTTATCATTTATTTTGTTTGTAAATGTTTTATATATATATATTGTTTTTAAAGATATTAAATTTTTTATTTTAATCATATTTTTGGGTGACTTGACCTGAAAGTTTATTATTTAATTCAAAATACAATAAAGTTGTCATTATATTTTTTTGCTAACATTTGTTATTCTTGAACGTTTATGCATAAAATTATCACACAAGCCAATCCATTGATCATCTTCATGAATTTGAAAAATCTGACAGTTATTCCTTATATTTACATGCTCTAATTCCGCCAATCCACGGGCTCCAAGCCTGCTTCTCTCTAGGTATTGTCCCGCCTTGCACGTGTTTTTTTGGAACCGCGCCAAAACATTCATGAAGAAATCAATTACATTTACATTTGGTAATTTTATCTCGGACAAAGACATTGGTAATGTAAATATATTTGGATCAATTTTATGATCTTTTTTGTTAAACGCAGTTAAAAAAATAATTTTGTTTTGTTTTATTACAAATTGTTTATTACATTTTGGGTTGTCTTCAATGCAAAATGTAACAACGAAAAAGGATGTTATGACATTTTGCGTTTATCTCGACGCAAAATGTAATAACGCAAAATGTAATAATCTGAACATCGTGTTTTTACAATTTGTCTTTTTACCGTTTGCGTTTATCTCGACGCAAAATGTAATAATCCAGGTTTATTACATTTCGCGATCTTATTAAATTTCGCGTTGTAACAGAGCTCTACTGACATTAAGTGTATTCGAACCAATTTTTCGATTTCTTTATTTTTCAAATCAGTTATCTACACAAGGTTTTTCTTCTTGTTCGTGTATTCTGATATGTATTATATGTTATAATGTAACCATTTAATCTCTTTGAGCAAAAAAAATATCATTATATATTATATGCACATGTAATTTTATTAAAAAATGATCGAGCGTCTAAGATTCGAAAATGGAAAGAGGAAGGGGGTAATGATAGTAAACCCAAGCCTACGAGGAATTCAAATGTTGGTATGGTTATCCATGAACGTGTGGAATGACTGACTCTCTCTCTCTCTCTCTCTCTCTCTCTCTCTCTCTCTCTCTCTCTCTCTCTCTCTCTCTCTCTCTCGTACATATACTACATGTAACGATGTTGACTCTGATTTCAATTTCCCTACTCTTTTATTGATTTATTGTTGCATGACGGAAACATCACGTCGATACCTTGGCGCCTGAAAATTGTAGCACTTGACACACACAGGCCTGGAATTTTGCAAATTGTCAATATAATGAATAACTTGAGAGAGAGAGAGAGAGAGAGAGAGAGAGAGAGAGAGAGAGAGAGAGAGAGAGAGAGAGAGAGAGAAAGAGAGAGAGAGAGAGAGATTATTCATCGCCCCGCAGTTCATTTAAAAAAGTATATCCTGTATCTTACAGGGGGTAAATTTAGACTTATGGTGTACATATACATAAATAGAAAATAAGAACCAAAACAAACATCACAGAATTCTAAAGAGTTTTTATTTATCGTTGTGTTATGAAATAACACCCTGAATAACTGGCTAGCCGAATCAGAGTCCTTATTTCAGAATAAACAATCGGACAGCAGGAGGGAGAATGACGTCATTTATTTTCAAATTGTTAATAAAATGCGACTCGCACACCGTATAAATCATTAAATGCAGTGATGCTTAGTTAAACAAATCTTTAATGTCCTAATTTAGTATAATTATTTTTCTCTGTTTTTAAAGAAAAAAAAAATAAAGGAAGAAAAATATGAACTTAATATTGGAACAAGTTGACCGCGTGTTTTCGGTCCCCGATTCGCCTAGATTTCTTTCCGGTCTGATGGTTTTGTGGGGGATTTCTTATTTAATCTTGCTTCAGTTCACCACGGCCCCCTACGGCCGGTGTAACTTTGAATATTGACCCGAGTTGAAAATTGACCCGGGGGTCATTTTTCAACGTTGAATATTGAACCGAGGTCATTTTTCAACATTGAATATTGAGACTAAAAGTCGTTGACCCGGGGTCATTTTTCAACAGCTTGATAATTTTTTTTCTTACACCTGATGACATCAACAAGTTGAAAATTGACCCTGTTGATTATTGACCCCACCTCAAAGTTTGAACATTTTTTTAGCTGGGAAGTTGTTTTACGGGATTTATAAGTATCACTTTATTTATATTTCGGTTTCAATTTTTTCCCTTTTCAAAAATAATAGATATAAACATACAGTATCACCCCATGTATATATGTACATTTTGATCAGTGCACGGTTTCAGTTATCTTTGCAGGGGCGTAGCAACAGGGGGGCTGCCCCCCCCCCCCCTCACTTTTTTTTCTCGTTCATACGATTTATCAAAATAGTTTGTACGTTTTTTTATAAATCGTTTGAACAATTTAGGAAACCGTTTTTACGATTTAAGAAAACGTTTGTACGATTTAAAAAAATAGTTTGTACGATTTAATGAATTGTACAAACGATTTGATAAATTGTACAAACGATTTAGCAAACATATTGTACAAACGATTTAATAACTTGTGCAAACAATTTACTAAATTGTACAAACAATCTTTAAATCGTACAAACGACTTATTTAATCGTACAAACGACTTGTTAAATCGTACAAGAAGGATATGGAAATAACGAACAGTATTCTATCTCAACGTCCATTAAACAAATATACAAAATGAGTGCAGAGCAAACACGGACCTCCGAAACATCAGAGGTGGGATCAGGTGCCATGGAGGAGTGAGCATCCCCTGCCGACCGGTCACACCCGCCGTGTGCTCGTTGTCATAATCAGGAAATAACGGAAAAAATCCGTGGTCAATTCAGTGTATAAATAATGGACTAACAATTGGTATGAAAAACGTCAGTCAACATTTCATTCAATGATAAATTGTATTTGCCGACAAGGTCATTTTATCGTCCGTAGAATTTACGAAATGATGACTTTAAACGAGACTGCTGATCGATATTATTGTGTCATCAATTTGTTTGTCAGTAACTTACCTCATTTTAGAAATTTTTATACGTAGAGCATGCTCTTGCGTATCGAATCAACTGAGATATAAATACTCCGTATACAGGTGATGAAGGTATATTGCTGCATAAGTAAGGGAAGTTGACGATAGAAAAGTTAAAGTCATCACGTTTATCATATAGCTTGGTTGTTAGATTACCATTAGTGTCTTCTTCAAGTACAATATCCAAGTATGGAGCAGAAGTGTCGGACTCTGTGGTATATTTTATCTCAAGCTCACCAGGATATAGCGTGTCGACGTAGGAATGGAAATTATCATTATTAATTGACAATACGTCTTCGATATATCTAAATGTCGAGTTGAAGGCCACAGGAAGTGTTTTTCTTCTTTTCACGCAAAAGAATTTGCATAAATTCTGCTTCATATGAATATAAAAATAAGTCTGCTAATAACGGAGCGCAATTTGTACCCATGGGAATTCCAATAGATTGTTGGAATACCTGGTCTCCAAAAACCACATAGATATTGTCAATCAGAAACTCAAGCATCTTCTTGATGTCAACTTCAGAGTACTTATGTGTGCAATCAGAATCTGTTTTAACGAAATAATTTTTCAAATGACCAATGACGAGGTAAGTAAACTTACGAGTTCCATTTTTGTTGAAGAAGCAGCTGTCAATGATATCAAAAAGCCTGGATTTTAATTTGTCGTGCGGAATTGTTGTGTATAAAGTTGAAAAGTCGTACGTTTTATGCTGTTGATTTTTGTAAAGTCTTGTTATTTCAAATTGTCCAAAAGTTCTTTACAATTTTTAAGTATCCACATCTGATTTACACCACTTCTTGAATATATAGTTGTACAGTACTCTTGAAGTTTTTCCTTCACTACTGTCAATATTTTAGTGAGAAGTAACGAACGATTTATTAAATCGACAAACGATTTATTAAATTGTACAACGATTTATTAAATTGTACTAACGATTTATTAAATTGTACAAACAATTTGTTAAATCGTACAAACGTTTTTTTTTTTAAATCGTTCAAACGATTTTTTTTAAAATTCTACATTGTTAAAATGGCACGAATACGCCGTCGTACGTTTCCTATTCGAAGTCATTAATATTTAAAACAATCGGTTGCTAGTCGCAAATTTTTCATTCCTATTCGATAATTTAAACTTTTTTAATCGATGATTATTTGGTTTATATGCAATAAAGTTGTTGTTCGAAAACATACTACCATCTTTTCTATTCGAAAAAAAATACAATTCCTATTCGATAAAATATTCCTATTCTCATCTTATTACATAATTTTATCTCTATGATCTCCTATGCGATGTTTTTTAAAATTCTTTTTCAATAATTGCCATGATTGCATTCTGGGAAATATGACAATTTAAACTACATGTAGAATTGGTTGTAAACTCAATTAAATAGGAATGTAAAGTTTAACATTACATATGTATTATCGATTATAAATCATTTTATCACATACATTGACAAGACAAAATTTGAAAATAATGGGAATAAGGCAGAAGTTTTCTCTCTTCAAAATTTAGAGACTAGAGATCAGCAGAAATTAAGCTGTTGCTATTTAAGGTAGGACCAAATAGATAGGTCAATTTTTTCCTCGAATTAAATTTTTCTGAAACTCTGATATTTTGTTCTTGGATACAGAATCTCTCTTTATATATGATATGAAAGAAATTCAACCGCACACTTTTTGCTCACATAGTCTGAAATATGGCCTACCTGACCATATCAGACACCTGTAAGAAGTTTGTGAAATAAAACATTCGACATAGGATTCAGCCTTATTTTAGAATTTTCTATTGATCTATTGCAAATTTGTGTAATACATGTACTTTTAATAAAGATAACCTTTTTGTTACTTTAAATCAGTAAATCACATTGATACTGGAAAATTTAGGTAAATTATTGAGTAAAAAAGAACATACATTGTGTCAAAAACTGAAAATTTACATGTAAATATCCGATAGTTTAAGTTTTCTTAGGAGAAAATTTATAATATATTTTTTACAAAAAATTAAGAGAATGATTTAAATGTGTTTTAGAATAAAATGTGTAAAAATAAAGAAAATTGAACCGGTGGTTTCAGATATTTTGGTGATTTAAAAAAAATTCAATGGCAAAAAAGTAAAGGATTCGGTAGATGACGTCACAATATTTGACCTTTGACCTCTTGATATGACCTTGACCTTTGTAGTAGATAAAGAATATAGACTCCATCTATATGTGTCCAAATATTAGCCCTGTACTCTTTATGGAACAAAAGTTGCACTGCATTTTATAACAGACTTTTACATACTTGTTTATTGCACCTAGATAGCATAAACACATTCCAAAATGTAAGCTCCAAAATAACCAATATATTGGATTCTCTGATTTTTTCACAAAATATCACTGCTTGAAAAAACACCTTTACAAAACTTTACTTGCAAAGTAAATTTCATTAAAGGTGCTCCAAAAAGCAAGGTCATCTTTGTATTAACTTTACAAAAAGTAAAGGTGAAAAGATAACCTTTACTTACAGGAAAAGATAATTAAATATAACCTTTCACCTTTAATTCCATATTAAAGTTCATTAAATATACATATTTTATAAAAGTCTTATTTAAATGCTGACTATTGTTTAATACACTTATACTTTGGATTTTCACAGTTTAAAGAATGTAATCTAGTCAGTACCCAGAATTTTAAAACAAATGTCAAAGATATTTTTTTTATTATCTTGTATCCATTTCCAGTTGAAATTAGTATTAGAAATGGTCATCTACAGAATCAAACACTCAACTCATCATTATTTGACAGACTACACCTCAAATAATACAACTATGTTGTAAGCCAGGTTAGCTTAGTTGGAGCAGCTGGCGTTTATTTTGATACATATCTATAAAAATCTATACATTACATTGAATGTGAAACAATAAAGCACTGGAATGCATTTGTAAAATATTTTACCTCTAATAAATTATACCCCTATCACAGACATTAAAAACCGCCCAGGCAAAAACCATAGATGGTTAACTATGGAAAACCTGTGTCCGTCGCTATGTAAATAATGTCTCAAGGGAGAATGCCGGACGTGCATTCAGTGCAATTGGTAAAAAATGCACGAACACCCTATAATATTTCCATGTATGAAAAAATCCAAATTAAAATACCGGGTACATTTCAACAGTTTTGTTATTTCCATTACAAGTACATTTATACAAATATGATATATATATTATATATAAAGAAAAAAAATGTGTGTGTATTGAAGAGCACTGGCTTAGAATGATTTGAACACTTTACTAAGTACTAATTTCTCATTGGCCTTCCTTTGGCCACGCCTACATATACAACCAAAACCATTAATATACGTTCCTCTCATACAATGTGTTCCCGCTCTACTATGAAACACGGGAAAAAAATATTATCTGCACCAGGATTGCCTACAACTCTCTGGATTGGATGGCATACATTTTTCATATGTACACTGATATTAAAGATATATTAAT
Source organism: Saccostrea cuccullata (assembly GCF_032062105.1). Classification (NCBI taxonomy): domain Eukaryota; kingdom Metazoa; phylum Mollusca; class Bivalvia; order Ostreida; family Ostreidae; genus Saccostrea; species Saccostrea cuccullata. The sequence goes on from NW_026920958.1 coordinate 10,443, forward strand.
TATTAATATAACAATGGGAAAAATTGGCATATTGATAATTGTCATTTTCCAAAGAAAAATTATCTAAAATATTCTGTATTTTGGCTTCTCATCATATGATGAGTCATATATACAGCACAAACAATATCCGTTATAACCTTGAACATAAACATTATATTGAACTATCTTTGACTTTTGTTTTCCTTTACACATTCAGATACATGTGAGACAAAATAAAAAAAAAAGATACAGATGATAAGTATAAATTTCACATTTCTGCTTATGAAATGGAGGTCCCATTTCACTTTAAAATATAATACCGGTACAATATTATTTATTCTTTATGGTGCATGTACATATATGAAATAAACTTTGCAGTTTAAATTGAATTAAAAATGTGAAAAAATTACATAAAAGGTAATTTAATTTGCGCTTACATACAGGCTAATAACATCTTCAACTTGTAATGCAAAATGATGCATTTTACATATTCACAAACACAAAAAATGGTGAAAAATCTATTAGAATATATGTGAGGATGCAGTTTGCAAAATGCATGAGATCATGTATGAATCCAGCTTCACCCAGTGAGCCTGTCTGTGCTTGACTTAGTTTAGATAATGTTTTTATGTCTGTAGTATATGTTAGTGTGTTTGCATATGTGTCCAGCTTCACAAATTTTCATGTATGTGCTCGACTTCACACGCCTTGGAAAATATGTAATAGGTTGTGGCAGATGCATGTGTATTTGTGTATGTGTCCAGCTTCACACATTTTCATGTATGTGCTCGACTTCACACACCTTGGAAAATATGTAATAGGTTGTGGCAGATGCATGTGTATTTGCGTATGTGTCCAGCTTCACACATTTTCATGTATGTGCTCGACTTCACACGCCTTGGAAAATATGTAATAGGTTATGGTAAATGCATGTTTGCATGTATCCAGATATGTGTGCTCGATTTACATGTCATCAATGTAAAATATGTAAACATGGTGGTGTAAAACATTCACAAGTGTATGATGCACACAGAGAAAAAAAGTTTTGTGTGTTTTGTACTGCAAGAGTGACCATATAAATAAACTACAATTATGTCCTGTAGAGAAATTGACAATCATAATAAGTAACATATTCATTTTACATAACTGTACTGAAAATTACACATCCAGTTTAAATTACTGTACTGAAAATTAAATTTGTGCAAAACTCTCTTGCTAAATAACATTCAAAATCATGAATGCTTGCATGTTCATCTATAAATCTCCAAGATATTTCCTAGTTAGTTTGTAGCGCCACACCGAGCGGTCTTACAACACATTTCATAATTTCAGTTTGCATGAATAAATTAATTTATCCTTGTTCCTCATATCTTGAAAATAGATGCCGAAATTCTAGTCTACAGTTTATTTACACAGCACATCATAAATAGAAACATTCAGGAAAAATAATTCACAAAAAATAAATTCAAGTAAAACAATCACATGTACATATAAATCCAAGAATTATTATGTAATAGTCCAAGTAAGTGAGTAACTTTATCTATCTCTAACAGTTCTATCTACTAAGTCTTCTATATTTCCATCTTCCTATCTTATTCTAAAATTCTGTCGCACTATATATATACTCAAGATCCGTTCCTGATGATCAGGAGTACATTACAAGATCCTTAAGATCAGGAGTCAATACACAGGTCATTACAATCAGCAGGGGGTTAGATAAGAGGGGGCGATTAATATACAGATAAGATTTATAGCATAAGTGTAGATGATAATGTGTGAACAATTAAGTAATGAAGAGTGATTTACAGATAAGATATTTTAAATCATTACAAGTTAACATATTCTTGATCATATCATTGTTAAGAGTATATATTCTTGATCATGACATCTGTATTGGATTCCCCTCTCTGGCATCTTTTCTTGTTCACCAATTAGTTCAACAGTCATCTAGGCACTCAGGTGTTGTAAGTCCTAATAATAATCATTTTCAAAATTATAAAGAAAAACAATACAATTTTTAAAGAGGTTTTCATTACTTCTATTGAAATTAAAGCACAAGCTTTTGAAGACATACTTAAGTAACTTAAAACATGTATAACTAAACATAATGGAAATTAAGACATTGCGACTCAATGTCAAACATATCATAGTGATACATCTGTAATATCCATGAAACTTACTGAGATACTTAAAATGTTTGTGGCGTGCTTTCACTAAGCTATGCAATATATAAACATTTCTTGATTACATGTTGAAGTCCAAGGCTTAAAAAAAATAAGTTTGTTTCCTGTAACATTCCCAAAACATTAAGGGTCGGCAGGTCGGATTTTTTTTCCCCTTATGAATGGTGAAACATCCCCAGACTGAAAATACCAGGTGTCATATTTACAGTGGACACCCGACATGGCATCCAAAATGGCTGCCTAGCGACAGAAAACAAACTTCAGAAAGTTGTAGGGGGAAACTGTTGTTACAATAATGATTACTCTTTATATTTAAGGTAAATGTAAACTAGGTTGACATATTTTATGTCTCAAATTAAACTACAAGCTATTGTTTTAATTTAATAAATGGAATCAGCTGATTGATCAAACAAAGTTTTGCCATTTGTCAGTGAAAAAAATCCACCCAGGGATAATTTGAATGGGTCGGTCGGGTTACAGGAAACAAACTTAATTTTTTTAGGCCCAATCCTCACCTGACTTGCAAATTCATATGGATTGGTTCTATGCTGATAATCCCTTTCAACAATCTTCATCACAACATCTGAAAGTCACCCTTCTTCAAAATTAAATCTGCCGCTCACCTCAAATGTATCTAGACTCCCTGTACAAATGCATGGAAAATAAAATTTTGAATAAAAAATCATGTAGTGAGTATCCAGCAATGGTGAAAAAAATTATCTCTAGAATTTTACATTTATATTGAATGAAAAATGCATTGTTCCCTCTACTTTAAAAAACTCAAAAGACATTACCTAAAATGGAAAAGGTACAACTGTGACTGGTGTCTCAGGCACAACCAATAAACACACGACCTTTCCATCCTTAGCAGCATGCATTAGCTCCACATTACTTTTTTCTACAAAAAAATATACAATGAAAATTTTAAAAAATGAGAGCGAAGAGTGTTACATGTACTTGGGGGAACAGAGGAAGGAATTTTGAAGTCAGATAAACTATATTTCTGCCAGTGTTGGGACGGATAAATTTCCATAATAAAATGAAACGAATTATTCGCAACAAATAAGACATATGTTTTACCTTGCAGACACCATTGCACATAATCATTATCTATAAACATTTCTTGATTACACGTTGAAGTCCAATCCTCACCTGACTTGCACATTCATATGGATTGGTTGTATGCTGATAATCCCTTTCAACAATCTTCATCACAACATCTGAAAGTCACCCTTCTTCAAAATTAAATCTGCCGCTCACCTCAAATGTATATAGACTCCCTGTACAAATGCATGGAAAATAAAATTTTGAATAAAAAATGAATTACCTCTTCACCATACCCGGCCTCTTTAAAAAATGTGAGAAAATAATTTTAATACTTTTTTTTAGAAAAAAAATCATGTAGCAAGTATCCAGCAATGGTGAAAAAAAAAATTATCTCTTGAATTTTATATTTATATTGAATGAAAAATGAATTGTTCCCTCTACTTAAAAAACTCAAAAGACATTACCTAAAATGGAAATAAGGTACAACTGTGACTGGTGTCTCAGGCACAACCAATAAACACAAGACCTTTCCATCCTTAGCAGCATGCATTAGCTCCACATTCCTTTTTTCTACAAAAAATATACAATGAAATTTTTTAAAAAATGAGAGCGAAGAGTGTTACATGTACTTGGGGGAACAGAGGAAGGAATTTTGAAGTCAGTGTTGGGACGGATAAATTTCCATAATAAAAAGATACGAATTATTCGCGACAAATAAGACACATGTATTACCTTGCAGTCACCGTCGCACATAATGTATACATACAACTGACAACATCCCAAATCCCTTTCTTTGTTGTTTACTTGGCGGAATTTTCTTTGCCTTCTAGACTGGTTCCCTGTTCTGGTTCCCATACATTGCCGTGAATAAGTCCTACGTTTATTGGTTTTGTTTACAAGCTTCAATATCTATAAAATCTCCCGCACATTTACAGTCTGTATTGTAAACTACTAAAACATACTTTACACACAATTTTCAGCTCAGTATTATGTTATCCTCTTCATTCAAATAATATGTAAACTCTTCTCGAATGTTAAATGAACGATCTACTCTGATAAGTAACCCAAATATGGCACTGTGTATTCGGTTGAATAGCCAATCATTTCAAATCAAGTGGAGCGGGTCTGCATCGCTATTTTGACGAAGTTTGCAACCTGTGGTAATTTTTTGAAACCTCATCTAGATAATTTAAGGAGATTCTTGTCTTGACAACTGCTCGAACTCCCGGATTCATGGCTTGGCATGCACTGCAGGTTTGTTTACGATTTCAAACCGTTTTCACTTTCAGCATAGATCAGTACATTGTGCATAAATGTAGTGAAACAAAACTTCGCTGTATATGTTATTTACTGCCAGAATGCTAGATTAGTATTTTGATAATTTGGGGATTAAATGTTTATGGGTTTCAGTTTTTTTTTCTGTAAAGGTGTATGTCTCTGGAATTTTAATTTAAACAAGACAAAGATCTGGAGGGGGACTAAAATGAGTAGTCAACAGTGGTTAAAACCGAGCCGGGCCGGGACTTTGAAACTGAAACCGGGTTTTTGCTAATTACTGAGAATATACACAATCAGTTGTCATAAAACTTAGTTACAGATGTATTTATGCTTAGGTTGAGAGTTTCAACTCCGAAATTGACAAATAAGTTTATTTTATTTATCTGTTTATAACATTTTGTATTTTGATTGTGTCCATTTTGTTAAAATACAGGTTGAGTGAAATCAGTATGCAGATTGTGAAGGGCAAACATCCTTGGGTAAAGAAGAATTTAAATTGTTAAAATGAAGGGACATATCCCCTCGCAAGGGGAGATAATCAAGAAAAGACAAAAATAGGGTTGGGTCACTAAAAAATCTTCTTCTCCAGAACCACTGGGCCAGTAAAGCTGAAACTTATGTGGAAGCATCCTGGTATAATGTAGATTCTAAATTGTTCAAATCATGACCCCCGGGGGAAGGGCGGGGCCACAATGGGGAATCAAAGTTTTATATAGAAATATATAGGAAAAATCTTTGAAAATCTTCTTCTCAAGAACCACTGGGCCAGAAAAGCTGAAACTTATGTGGAAGCATCCTGGTATAATGTAGATTCTAAATTGTTTAAATAATGACCCCCGGGGGAAGGGCGGGGCCACAATGGGGAATCAAAGTTTTATATAGAAATATGTAGGAAAATTCTTTGAAAATCTTTTTCTCAAGAACCATTGGGCCAGAAAAGCTGAAACTTATGTGGAAGCATTCTGGTGTAGTGTAGATTCTGAATTGTTCAAATCATGACCCCTGGGGGAAGGGCGGGGCCACAATGGAGAATCAAAGTTTTATATAGAAATATAAAGGAAAATTCTATGAAAATCTTCTTCTCAAGAACCACTGGGCCAGAAAAGCTGAAACTTATGTGGAAGCATCCTGGTATAATGTAGATTCTAAATTGTTCAAATAACGACCCCGGGGGGAAGGGCGGGGCCACAATGATGAATCAAAGTTTTATATAGAAATATATAGGGAAAATCTTTGATAATCTTCTTTTCAAGAACCACTGGTCCAGAAAAGCTGAAACTTATGTGGAAGCATCCTGGTATAATGTAAATTCTCAATTGTTCAAATAATGACCCCCGGGGGGAGGGCGGGGCCACAATGGGGAATCAAAGTTTTATATAGAAATATGTAGGAAAAATCTTTGAAAATCTTCTTCTCAAGAACCACTGGGCCAGAAAAGCTGAAACTTATGTGGAAGCATCCTGGTATAATGTAGATTCTAAATTGTTCAAATAATGACCCCCGGGGGAAGGGCAGGGCCACAATGGGGAATCAAAATTTTATATAGAAATATGTAGGAAAATTCTTTGAAAATCTTCTTCTCAAGAACCACTGGGCCAGAAGAGATGAAACTTAAGTGGAAACATCCTGGTGTAGTGTAGATTCTGAATTGTTCAAATCATGACCCCTGGGGGAAGGGCGGGGCCACAATGGGGAATCAAAGTTTTATATAGAAATATATAGAGAAAATCTTTGAAAATCTTCTTTTCAAGAACCACTGGGCCAGAAAAGCTGAAACTTATGTGGAAGCATCCTGGTATAATGTAGATTCTAAATTGTTCAAATAATGACCCCCGGGGGAAGGGCGGGACCACAATGGGGAATCAAAGTTTTACATAGAAATGTATAGGGAAATTCTTTGAAAATCTTCTTCTCAATAACCACTGGGCCAGAAAAGCTGAAACTTAAGTGGAAGCATCCTGGTATAATGTACATACCAAATTGTTCAAATAATGACCCCGGGGGGAAGGACGGGGCCACAATGGGGAATCAAATTTTTATATAGAAATTTTATAGTAAAATCTTTGAAAATCTTCTTCTCAAGATCCACTGGGCCAGAAAAGCTGAAACTTGTGTGGAAGCATCCTGGTATAATGTAGATTCTAAATTGTTTAAATAATGACCCCGGGGGAAGGGCGGGGCCATAATGGGGAATCAAAGTTTTATATAGAAATATATAGGGAAAATCTTTGAAAATCTTCTTCTCAAGAACCATTGGGCCAGAAAAGCTGAAACTTATGTGGAAGCATCCTGGTTTAATGTAGATTCTAAATTTTTCAAATAATGACCACCGGGGGAAGGGCGGGGCCACAATGGGGAATCAAAGTTTTATATAGAAATATATAGGAAAAATTTTTCAAAATCTTCTTCTCAAGAACCACTGGGCCAGAAAAGCTGAAACTTATGTGGAAGCATCCTGATGTAGTGTAGATTCTAAATTGTTCAAATAATGACCCCTGGAGGAAGGGCGGGGCCACAATGGGGAATCAAAGTTTTATATAGAAATATGTAGGAAAATTCTTTGAAAATCTTCTTCTCAAGAACCACTGGGCCAGAAAAGCTGAAACTTATGTGGAAGCATCCTGGTATAATGTAGATTCTAAATTGTTCAAATAATGACCCCGGGGGAGAAGGGTGGGGCCACAATGGGGAATCAAAGTTTTATATAGAAATATGTAGGAAAATTCTTTGAAAATCTTCTTCTCAAGAACCACTGGGCCAGAAAAGCTGAAACTTAGGTGGAAGCATCCTGGTATAATGTAGATTCTAAATTGTTCAAATAATGACCCCCGGGGGAAGGGCGGGGCCACAATGGAGAATCAAAGTTTTATATAGAAATGTATAGGGAAATTCTTTGAAAATCTTCTTCTCAATAACCACTGGGCCAGAAAAGCTGAAACTTAGGTGGAAGCATCCTGGTATAATGTACATTCTAAATTGTTCAAATAATGACCCCCAGGGGAAGGGCAGGGCCACAATGGGGAATCAAAGTTTTACATAGAAATATATAGGAAAAATCTTTGAAAATCTTCTTCTCAAGAACCACTGGACCAGAAAAGCTGAAACTTATGTGGAAGCATCCTGAATTTAAATTGTTAAAATGAAGGGACATATCCCCTCGCAAGGGGAGATAATCAAGAAATCCTGGTATAATGTAGATTTTAAATTGTTCAAATCATGACCCCCGGGGGAAGGGCAGGGCCACAATGGGGAATCAAAGTTTTACATAGAAATATATAGGAAAAATCTTTGAAAATCTTCTTCTCAAGAACCACTGGACCAGAAAAGCTGAAACTTATGTGGAAGCATCCAGAATTTTAATTGTTAAAATGAAGGGACATATCCCCTCGCAAGGGGAGATAATCAAGAAAAGACAAAAATAGGGTTGGGTCATTGAAAAATCTTCTTGTCAAGAACCACTGGGCCAGTAAAGCTGAAACTTAAGTGGAAGCATCCTGGTATAATGTAGATTCTAAATTGTTCAAATCATGACCCCCAGGGGAAGGGCGGGGCCACAATGGGGAATCAAAGTTTTATATAGAAATATAAAGGGAAAATCTTTGAAAATCTTCTTCTCAAGAACCACTGGGCCAGAAAAGCTGAAACTTATGTGGAAGCATCCTGGTATAATGTAAATTCTAAATTGTTCAAATAATGACCCCCGGGGAAAGGGCGGGGCCACAATGGGGAATCAAAATTTTATATAGAAATGTATAGGAAAAATCTTTAAAAATCTTCTTCTTGAGAACCACTGGGCCGAAAAAGCTGAAACATATGTGCCCATGGAAGGATCATGGGGTAGTGTAGATTTCAAAATGTCTAAATTATGATCAGTGGGGTAGGGTGGGTATGCATTATGTATAACAAGGGGAAAATCTGATAAAGAACAGAATGGTCAAAGCTTCTCAGGTGAGCGATGTGGCCCGTGGGCCTCTTGTTTCTCAAACATTTCATCCCTGTTGTTCTCTCAACTACCCCCAGGGTTTTAAACAATTTAAAATTTATACTACCTGAGGAATTTCATACATCTTCGCTATATCTAAGATAAGTCTTTCCCATAAATTTATGTAAACTTTGATTCTCCATGGTGGCCCAACCCTACTCCGTGGATCATCTTTTAAACAAACTAAAATATGCGCTTTCTGAGGATGCTTCCATATCAATATGACCAATCATAGCTTTGCTGTTCTTGAGAAGAAGGTTTTTAAAGTTTTTTCATGTATCAAAAAGCAGTCTTTGATTCCTATTAGTAGCCTCGTCCTAACACCAGTGTCATCACTTGAACAGATTTGAATCCTAGGATTTTATCTTATTAATATGATCAATCATTGATCTCTTTGAAAGAAGAAATTTCAAGATTTTTTCTCTATTTGTTCCTTTATAAAACATTAATTTAACACTTATGGTGGCCTCACCCTAACCCTGGGTTCATCATTTGAACAAAATTAAATCGAAACTATGAAAAGAAGGTTTTCCTTAAGTATTACTTGTTTGGCCAATGGCTTTTGAGAAGATTTTTAAAGATACTCCCACATTTTTGCTATTTCTCAATTATCGCATCTTGAAAGAGGACGTGACCATTCTAGTGATCCAACTAATTTGTTTTTTAATTAAGGATTCAGGATAATCACATAAAACATAGAAGATGATAAATGAACTGAAACGAAATGAAGACAAACTATAAAATACAATTAAAATTGTTAAGGTCCTTAAAGGTGCTGAAACACGGATGAAGTTTAATATTTTTCAAATTTTCTGTATAATATCGCAACTTATATGTTGATAGAGCATTTCACACAAAAATATTATAAAAACATATTTCCCGGAATTTTTTTTAATCTACTAATTTCTGGACGCGTTTGATTAACACATCCTTGCATTATCACAAATTCTAACTTGTTCATTAATTGTATTTAAGTTTTGTTTAGGTTACATATTTAAAGATCAAACTGTCTACTGATTGGGTATACAAAAAACAATCTACGCAAATAAAAATCTTAAGCAAACAGTATTGAAACAGTTAAGACAACCCATCCCCAATCCCCACCTCTTCCAAGTACATGTAATTGTATTTTTATCTAAATCCAAGAGGCATAACTGTCAGTAATTGCTTGAAAAAAAAAATGGGGAGAATCCGTCGACAATGCAGTGTATAAATAATGGTCCAGCAATCAGTACTAAAAAAGTGAGTCATTTCATATAATGAGATTATATTTTCTTAATATTTTCTTAAACATAAACACAAAATATAAAAAAAAATATAAAACTGCATAAAATTAGACCTTAGAATTATATTAAAATATACTATATACAGTATCAAACAAAAACAAAATTTGCATGTTTCTCAATAACGTATATCAGATTATTGCATAATTTTAAATTTCAAATTCATTTGTAAATCGTGCTGATATTAACGATGTGTAATTTTAGATTAACTTATAAAAACCATTTTGCTCAACACATATATTTTCAACATTCCTTCGTTCTTTCTTTTTTAACAAAAGGAATGCATTATCCAGAATAACAAACAATAAGCAATGCACGATATAAAAAAAAAGCACTATAAAAGAAATCAAACAAACAAAATTAATACAAAATTAATACATGTACACACATTTTCAAGTTCAAAAAAGAAAAGAAAAAAAAATCAATGATATATCGACAAATGTAAAACATGTATTGAAAAAAAAATGTTTCTGTGACGTGATTTTTTATTTCGTAGAATTTTGCGTACCTTCATCAACGAATTGATAGACAGGGGCTTAAAAGACAAATGCCGTCAAGATCTGTACATATTAAGGAATATTTAATATATACCCCCCCAACATATAATATATAATTAAAAAATATTGGTCCAAACGAATTTTGATTAATCAACAGAATATCCCTGGATGTTGTAAACATAACAGTTTAGGGAGAGGACTACCTAAGTTGTTAGAACTTGTGTCCGATCTCTTTGACATATTGTCAATAAAATATTTTCAAAACAACAGTTCGAACTCATGTGTCGCCTTTATAGGGTTAAGATAATTAAAGCCCTAAATAACACCCAAATAAATAACTATTACCCGTCTTACAGAATAAATAACACCCAAAAAAATATTCATTATCCCTCATTTAAATATTGCAGAAGTACAGTGCAATGTTTTAGCTTTATAATAACATACTGTTCCCTTGCTCTTTCAAGAACAAAAAGCTTTATGTAGTGGCAAGATTCTGCTCTCTTGAAACAAAAGGTTATATTGGACTGAAATTTTCATAACTTACACCTTTAAATAGCAGAAGTACAATAAAATAAAGAAAGCGATATGGCATTAAAAAATAAATAAGCTTCATAAATTACTGCGAATACGTATGCTTTTTATTCAAAATAACTTTTTTGTGTTCTCTTACAAACAAAAAATAATTCTTGCGTATAAAAGTATTATTATTAAATATGAACAACAACAAGAACTTTAGAGAACATTTCTTTAGAGTACAATATCTCTATCTCGCTTTTACATACGTATCCGTCTCAAAGAAATCAGTTGTCACAGAAAAGAGCCAAGTATGCTAGTAAGAAAAATCGGCCTTTCTTTGAAAATTAAAAATAATTATATAAATATGACTTCAGGATGTACACTTCATAAATATATTAACAATTTCCATCTATCTTTTATAGTTAAGTTTTAATGACCCTCTGAAGATTGGGTGTATTTTAATGCATTTTACTGATTTGAGCACTGTGACGTCATTTTTACCATCAATTAAGAACAATTTAATAACAAGTTTAATGTTTCAATATATGTTATAGGAAAAAATTGATATTTAACTGTTTAAATTACATTGTTTGTTTACCTTTAAAATAATATTGCATAAAAAAAATGTTTTAAAGAACAAATGACTCTCAATATCTTTGTATATCTGAATATCATAATTGCAGTCAATTCTATGCATAATTTGCAGTCTATTTTTCTCCTCAAATCAATTCATTTTTTTCAGTAATGTTTAAATCATAGATCATGATTGATAAAAGATCCTTAAAATGTAGTTTTTAAAGGATCTTTAAAAATAAATGAAGAAATATTACTTTCTTAAGCATTTATTTTGACCTTTTTGCACTTAAGTTAAAAATACAATGTTACAACGCAAAAAATTCACCCTTTTGAGGTAAAATAATACAATTTAAAACAGTATTAGGTACTCTTCGTTCAAAAGATAACGATGTACAGCAAAATTTAAAAATAAAGAAATTATATGAGCAGGATATAATGATATCAAATAATCAATTACAATTAAGCAGTTTCTTTTGGTTTATGGTGACTTTGCACATTAAGGTCTTCAATCCCTAATAGGAGCAAATTCAATGAAACTGAAAACATAACAGATATGTAGGCATTGAATACCCGGTACTCAGTTTATTTAGACATACTTCCCATTTATTACTATAAATATGTTTAGTTGGATGTGTCCTAATTCACGACCTTGAATTTTGGTAAGAGTTATCTCCACTTTTTTAATTAATAAAAAAAAATCAATTAAAAAAATTTTAGCTGGTAAAAAAATTGTTTTTAGTTATCATTCTATTTTTAATGTTTCAATGCATCTTTCCACCGCAGGATTTACTGATATTCAAATTATTTGATTTTTTTATTTTGAAAAAACGCTTTTCCCCATAGACTTCAATGCAATCTTTGTTAATTAACTACTGCTTAATTAATGAAATTTTTGAAAATTTCTCGTGGACAATCCCTTTCCACTATAAAATGCTTTAATATAATATCAGAGTATTGTGTACTTGACGGACATTTAAGGGTAGAGAATTTGGTCCCATTAGGGATTGAAATCCTTAACTTGATCTTTGAATGTGCACCACTGACAAAGAATTAATTCAAACATTTTCCTAACTTACCAACAGGAAACTTGCAAAGCTGTACAAAACAAGTGACATAAATTCGCATAAAAATACTATTTTATTTCTATTGGAAAAAATATATTATTATCTTCTAAACTTTGTAAAATATGAGATAACTTTCTTTTGTTGTTTTATTTTAAAGATTGAAAAATGTTAAACTGTTCAAATTGTAGCTGTACATATAAATCATCATTGTAAACATAAAACAAGTTCTGATCCATTAATGTGAGTTCAACTATGAAAACATCAAATACAGAAACAGTTTGCAATGTCTTTGTATTTTTTGGCACTGAAGATTTAAAATTATTACATATTTAGCAAACTATATCGAAACATTATAAACAAAAATATCAGAAAAAAAGGAGATTACATGCCTATAACCGCAGCAGACATCATGCACACTTACACTGTTCAGAGAACTATATATGAAATTATTAACTTTTATACATTTTAATAATGGACACAAGAAAAAGTTCCAATAAACCTGTCAATCTAAATGAATAATACATAATTTGAAATTACACAATCAGTAAGTTAAAGCTTTCTTGTCTTTATTCCTCAGTGGCTTCAGTTTCACTGTCACTTTCATCAACTATCTCTGGAATGTCCGCTGCATCACATACATTGTCTAGCCAGTTCTTGCCTAATTCAAGGTTGATCACATCAGAGTATCTAGCAAAGGACAAGTACCAAGTAACACTGGCAATGTGTGCACAAGTTCCAACTACTTGCGCTCCTGACTTACAACGGCAATACCAAGAGGTCACGACACCATCCTCAAACCTAATCCAGCACAGATAGCATTTGCTTGAGATATGTCTACTTTGGATCTTGGCAGCAAGGAGGCCTGGCTTGAACTGATCAACCCATATCTCAAATCCATCCTGGTTCACATGTTCCTGGGTGTAAAATTTTGCCAATTTAATTTGATACACACCAAGAGTCAATTCCCGAATTTCTTCCTCTGTATACTTTGTAAAGTCGGTAATGGTGGTCTCCTCATCATCAACCTTCCTCCAACTATATCGCTTCTTCTCTAGATTGTCTGACTTTTACCTCTGTCTGCAGCTGATTTGTCTGGGTAGAGAGGTATCGCATCTTTGTTGCAATCTGGAAATCATTCTCTTCATCTCCACTGCTTAGAGGGGGCCTAAAACAATTTTTTCAGAATAATTACAATGTATTTTTAATTGAATTTTTCATAATAGATATTAAAAACTTGTTTAGGCTGTAGCAAACTTTTTAAATTTTACCTATGAAGTGTACATGTATTTGTTGCAGATTGCCTTTATTATTCGCACATAGTCACCAACATATTAGCTGCAGATCTGTAGCTATCTGAAAAAAATATGTATTGATAGATACATATTTTTTCGGATAACTACATATCTGCAGCTACCAACATATGGGATCTGTGAATTAGGGAGTTGTCTTGCCAAGTACTGCCACGTCTTAATTCTCGCATTTACTGATTCTACCACCCATCTTATCTGTTATAGGAAAAATTAATAATCTCTGTTAATATACCAGAACATTCAGGCATATCTCATTCATATGTCTATAATCAATCATTATTCATTTACTGGGTGCATAATACATGTAGAAAAGTACCTTTGTGATCAAACGAGAGCTATTGGCATCCTCTGTGGAGTGTTGCCTCTGGCCTTTTTGTAAAAAAGAAAGCATCTCCATATGAATTCCCAGATTTTCCTACACTCCTGCAGAATCCCTAAAACCCCTATCCACTATCATGATATCATCCTCCTGGAGCCAAGTCTTAATTTCTTGAGTGTCTGTACCAATGATGTGTTTTAAAGTGTTTGCATCAGAATTCTTTCTGTCGGCTAAATACGGTCCACTGGCAGCTATGATATAACCCGTGGTTGTGATAATCATCATTGGTTTCAGTAGATGCCTGTATATAAATTATCATTCAATATTCAATAATTATGAATTCATAGTTTAAAAAATTTCAATTTTACAATTATAACTTACATGACATTTTAAAATAATTTTTAACAAATGTTTTCTTTCCATGAAAACTAATTTGCAAAATTGTACTATGATAAAATTTCAAGTAAGTTGCATTAATTCATTTGTTGAAATACAAAAGTCTTAACTTTAACCGATCATAAGTTATGGGCAAGGTTATACAGAGTTTTTGCAGACTACAGTCTGACACACAGAGCAAGACATTCGGTATATGCCACCTAAATTAAAGAATCATTTTTAATTATATATTTGATATTTCTCACCTTTGTTTTTGCACACTGTATGACCGCCTTTGAAAGGAGAACTGTGAACTCTTTTGAACATATATATATATATGTTCCATCCAGCACTAATATGGCCTGGTTGAGGGTGGGAGAGAACTTTCTTGAAGCATTTTGAAACTGAAAAAATTAATACAAAGTATATAATCTTGTTACATTTTTATGCTGTTTTTTTTTTTTGGGGGGGGGAGGGGGAGGAGGGGGGTTATTAAAATAGCACAAAAGTATAATTTAATGATTAAAACAATACATACTATATGAAAATTTCATGTGGTCACAGAATAAAATTAAAACCAGAAAGAAATTGTGAACTAATTTCGGGCGTTTTGGTGTTGTAGTCTAACCCAACCTAATTTCACATTATGACATACGATCAGGAAATGCACTGGCCTATTTCTACTACATGCTCCTGATATATCATGAAGTTGTTTAAAATCATAATGGCATGAAACTTATTAAAAAATAATAAAAACATCACTGTATCAAGTGAAAACATGGATGGCCATTTACTTGTAATATGTATCTAGAACTTAACATTCATCATCGTGACATCGACCGTGTAGGTTCCATGTGAGATTTTGAGAACCACGGTAAACATGGCATACACCCTGTACAAATGTTTAATATATTTTCTTTCTTAATGGTTTTATTCAAAAGTCTTTATTAATCATTATTTTGTTAAGTAAGATATTTAAAATTGCGACAGTGAATGATAAGCTTCCTCTCTCTCTTTTCTCTCTATCTCTCTTCGAAAGTTGACGAGGTATTCATTTAACATGTTTAGCAAGATTTGAAAGGCCTGGGGAAGTTACAAGTATTATTCCAGCAGTTTCTACGATGAAGGATGTTTTTTAAACATATATATTTTTATAAATATCCTGAAATACGGGTATCTGGCTTTCATATATCGTGATATATTATTGTGGTGGATAATACCGCAAAATACCGATATACCTGTAATATTGCACAGGCCTACCTTTTAATGTATCGCATATTACTAGTATTCATTTTTTTTTCTTCATAGAACAAAACGTTCATTAATTTAAAAAAAAAAAAAAAAAAAACATCATGTAACTCTGTGCCCCTGCTAAAGGGAAAAAGCCCAGCACGTACAGATCTAAAAAAGGGGGGGGGTCAAAACGGGACTCAAATACAAACCAAAACACAGCCTTATCTGTTTTTAAAATCCATTATTTTTTTCACCTTCAATCTCAAAACAGGTACATGTAGAACAAAAATTTCACTAAAAATATTATATAGAAAATATGTTCAAATTATAAAATCATCTATGAGGAACTTTATGTTTATATAGCTATTACACATATTTCTTTTTTACTTTGAAAGATAGAAAGATAGAAAGCGAGAGAAAATAAAACGATTGGCCACTTTTCAATCAAAATAAAAAAATGAATCAACAATCATAAACTTTGTATACTTTGAAAACTAATTGCAAATTATGTCCAATGTTATTTATTATATAAAAAAAAACAAGTAATTCTAACTCCTAAAGCATTTTAAACTATTTTTAGCAAAGAAAAGTAGCAAATAATCTTCAACATGATATGTAAAATATTAGTGTAAAAATCCATTGAATTATAGGTTAAAAAAAAAAAACAATGCGCCTATTATTTAAACGAACAATGAACAAAAGCGTAATATACTTTTGCAAGTAACTGTACGTTGACAATGTAAATAATGAAAGTTCTATTTTTAAACGATTGGTGTAGGAGCTAAATTTTACCTCTAAAATGACATAGTATATAATCTAAATTGATTTGTTCATTTCAATTATTTCCTTTTCTTTATACACTGTCTCAGATTTGGTGTTTATTAGCGACCTTTGTCCATGTTTTGTATGCAAACGACAGCCGCCTCCTCCTATGGATCATACTCGTGATGTAGTATAGGGTTTATAATATGTTTTAAGAATGTCGAGGATATTATATGTATCATTTAACTTCTCTACAAAGTTTACGTACCTTTAGATGCTACATTTTTCTCTAAATACTCTCTTGTACACAGCGCCGATCGAATGTAGATCTACATTGCAGGTACTGCAGACTGTACGTCACCGGTGATGAAAAATACGTCACAGAAACATGGTAAAACAGACGACTGAATATTAGAATTTTCAAATATTCACTGTGACCACAGCCCACGGCCAGAATGAAACCTGTTTAAATCAACTCCTTTTATGTTCAAGAATTTTTAGTTAAAATATTTTCGTGGCCGATGCTTGTGGCCACATCGAATTTTCCCCAAAACCATGTGAAAAGTGGAGAAAAACGCTCGTTTTCCGGGATACGTCAAAGGTTAGGATATTATATAGCAGCATAAGACGCTTGGATCCGCCGATATGTTTACATATACAAAGACTTCGGATCTTAACACTTTATAAATATACATGAAAACTTGGTAGAGGCAAGCTTTATTTTTATGTATTTTACAGGGCCTAGTGACTATAACTAACGTACTTGGCTCTTTGGCGATTAACAGTACTGCAGTAATCACTAAAATTTAAAGAAAAAAGTTCAACCCACACAAATTTTCAAAAGCAATAAATATCTGTAAACCAAATATAAAATACGATTCCCAAGCACTCCAGGAGTAGACGCAGGTGCCCAAAATGAGAAAACATACCCTTTGATCGGTCATACTTGCCATGTTTTTTTGTCGATGGGCAGAGGCATCGTTCCTTTGTCAAATTAAGTACAAAACAGCCTATCATTTGGTATAAACAGGTATGTTTAACCCATTTATGAAAGGTCATATTTGCTGATAAGGCAATTAAAAAAAATAATATTATTTTCGGAACATTCGAACATTAAACAGAAGTAACAGATTTTGTGGTGTCTTTGATTTCAAATTCACTAGGAAATAGCAAGTCGACATATAACTGAAAATAAATATTGATACTTGTAATTGATAATACGTCCTCGATTTATCTGAAGTTGAAATGAAGGATACAGCAAGTATTTCCTTCCTTTTATGTAATTTTCTTAAATAAATGCTTTAAATTCTATATGATAGTATCCCACTCATTTTTGCAAGCTCTAATCAAAGCTTTAATTTTATTTTTACTCCATATTTCAGAAATAATGTGAACGCACTTGGTATTGAGAAACCATTGAATCCATCTTCAGAATAAAAACTCAGCACCAAACTGTAGTAAAAGGTCAGCGATGCTGTCATGTCAATATAAATATGTTATGTACAGTGGACTCTTATTGTCTTTATTGCATAAATTATAGCAAGTACCATTTCCTAATAATAATCATAATTCGACTGTGCTGTAATATCCATTTTTCGCAGGCTATGTAAAGTGGACTGGTTCCCTCGTTGTCACATCAATTGATGTCGGCACCTTTGTAAATAAAAGTTTGAACATACTGTCATCAGCGTTGAGACATGCTATGTACAACGGACTGCAGTGACCTTTATTGCATCAATTGACATCAGCACCTGAATTTAATAGAAGTTCGAAGTTGCTGCTATGTGAGTTTTCACAGGCTATCCAAAAAGGGTTGTTTCCATCTTTATCACACAGATTGATTTCGGCACCGTTGTTCAGTAACAATTGTACCGTGATATCATGTCCATTTTGACAAGCTATATAAAGAGGACTGGCTCCATTCTTGTTACATAAATTGATATCGGCATCGTTGTTCAGTAACAAGTGTACCGTGCTATCCTGTCCATTATAACAAGCTATCCAAAGAGGACTGACTCCCTCATTATCACATAAATTGATTTCGGCACCGTTATTCAGTAACAGTTGTACCGTGCTATCATGTCCATTTTGACAAGCTATATAAAGAGGACTGGCTCCATTGTTGGTACAAATATTGATGTCGGCTCCGTTCTTCAGTAACAGTCTAACGGTACTTTCATGTTCTTTGAAACAAGCTATATAAAGAGGACTGACTCCATTCTTCTTACATAAATTGATACTGGCACCATTGCTTAATAATAGCTGTGCCGTGCTTTCACGTCCTTTATAACATGATATATGAAGAGGACTTGCTCCATGGTAATCACATAAGTTTATATCTGCCCCGTTGTTCAATAATCGTTGTGCCGTGCTATCATGTCCATTTTCACAAGCTATGTAAAGAGGACTAATTCCATTCTCGTGGCATAAATTGATGTCGGCCCCGTTGTTCAATAAAAGATTTACCACGCTTTCATGTCCATTTTGACAAGCTCTATAAAGAGGACTGGTTCCATTCTTGTTACATAAATTAACGATGGCTCCGTTGTTCAATAACAGTTGCACCGGGCTAGCATGTCCATTTTGACATGCTATATAAAGAGGACTGACTCTATCATTAACACATAAATTGATGTCGGCACCGTTGTTCAGTAACAATTGTACCGTGCTATCATATCCACTTTGACAAGCCACATGAAGAGGACTGACTCCATTCTTCGTACATGAATTGATTTCGGCACTGTTGTTTAGTAACAGTTGTACTATGCTATCATGTCCAATTTGACAAGCTATATAAAGCGGACTGTATCCATTCTTGTTACATAAATTGATGTCGGCACCGTTGTTCAGTAACATTTTTACCGTGCTATCATGTCCATTTTGAGAAGCTTTATAAAGAGGACTGACTCCATTTTCATCAAATAAAGTGATGTCGCCACCGTTGTTCAGTAACAGTTGTCCTATGCTATCATGTCCATTTTGACAAGCTATATAAAGAGAACTGACTCCATTCTTCTTACATAAATTGATTTCGGCACTGTTGTTTCAGTAACAGTTGTACTATGCTATCATGTCCATTTTGACAAGCTATGTAAAGAGGACTTGATCCATTCTTGTTTCATAAATTGATGTCGGCACCGTTGTTCAGTAACATTTTTACCGTGCTATCATGTCCATTTTGACAAGCTTTATAAAGAGGACTGGCTCCATTTTCATCAAATAAAGTGATGTCGCCACCGTTGTTCAGTAACAGTTGTACTATGCTATCATGTCCATTTTGACAAGCTATATAAAGAGGACTGACTCCATTCTTCTGACATAAATTGATGTCGGCACTGTTGTTCAGCAACAGTTGTACCGTGCTTTCATGTCCATTTTGACAAGCTATCCAAAGAGGACTGTATCCATCATTATCACATAAATTGATGTCGCCACCGTTGTTCAGTAACAGTTGTACTATGCTATCATGTCCATTTTGACAAGCTACATGAAGGGGACTGACTCCATTCTTCGTAAATAAATTGATGTCGGCACCGTTCTTCAGTAACTGTTGTACCGTGCTATCACGCCCTCTGTAATAAGCCTTACAAGGATGACTATGTCCATTCTTAATATCACATAAATTGATTTTATCACCGTTGCTCAGTAAGGATATAGTTGTATTATCACGTCTTTCTCTAGTTTTTGTGTCGGTCTCTTTGAAATGATCTTCATCATTTGCAGCGGCAAGTATTAACGGATTCCACAGGTCTCCAGTTGTTAATTTATTTACGTCAGCACCAAGTCTTAATAATTCCTCTACTATTGAAAAGTTATGAAAAACCGAAGCAACATGAATTGGTAAAGAGTCATCCCATATTTCCATCATTGCTGTTTTTTATATTCTTCACTGAGAGAATTTAGTAGGTTTAAATCGCCATTTGCACATATAGCAGTAAATATAGGATATTCTTTTAACTTTGTTTCAGGGATTTTTTTTATGAAAAATGAAGAAATGTCAGAATGACAAAATACAGTAAGACCAACTAAAGGGCATATTTCACTTTCAAATGAATAAAGGAAATCAAGTCTTGTGAAAAAAGATCTTTCAAATGAACTTTGAAATTCCGATATGTTTTTTTCACACTTAATTTTCACAAGAAGATTTTCAAACGAATCCACTTTTTCCTTGAAAGAATTGATCACACTCTCTTTCCTCAAACATGGATTAAGTAAGACATCTATAAGGTGTTCTGTTTTCATGTCAATGATAAACCTGTTCCTAAGATCATCAATGTACTCTTCAGGAAGGTAAACAGTGAAGGGATCGCGATCTTCCTTTTCTGTATCGTCTTCTATCCTCACCCGACGTCTCAGAAAACCACTGTCTGCGTACTGTATTGTCTCTTGTGGACAATCAACTCCAAACACCAGAGTCGTTATCTCCATTATAAAGTCGTGAAGGAATTGGAAAGAATATACTACACGTTTGACATAGGATCCTTTCAATTCGTGTAGAGTACTACGAATGACTGAAATATGTGTGTTTTCTTGCAACTCACACATACCTAAAATTTCTTTAAATTTCATCAAACAAATATAATTTTTTACAATAGCATCGATTTTCAAATTGTTTTTAAAAGCCACTATCAAGATAAGTGAGCAAAATCTTTTCTTCTCTGTTTTCTTCCAAACTTCAATTTCCTTTTTAATAAATCTGTACGGATTTTGAAAGAAATCAACCCCCTTCTCTTAATAGTTCGCCTCCTTCGAAAAAAGCTTACAAAGCAATGGGAAGTAAGCTTCCGTTTTGACTATTTCATTAACAACCTTTTCGGATAAATGAAGATTCTGTGAATACTGATTAAAAATCGCTCTTTTCTCTTTATCCGTCAGTCCATTTTCTTCGCTGTCAATTTCTACTGCAGTGGATTCGTCCAATAAGATACCTTTGACTCTCTTATCATAAAAGACACATCTTCTACATGATATCAATAGTTTATTCTTCCTCAAGCAAATCTCCAGCGTTTTCTCTAAACTTTTCCATGAGTGATATAAAATTTCATCTAATGATTCCTTTCCTAAAGGATCATTAAATACAAATAATATGCGATTTTCTGAGACTCTGGTTGAACAGTTCTTTTTAATTTCTTCAACCTTGTCCACCGGAATGACATTCCATTCCTGCTCTTTGAGAATAAGTGCAATATGCTGAATAATTGTAGATTTCCCGGACCCAGAATTTCCAACCACTGTGATAAGATTAAGACTGTTAAGCTTTTCTTGAACGACTTCACTAGCTCTTGTAGGAATGAAGGCAATATCGTCTTCTCGCCAATTGTCCAGAATCTCTTAAACCAGTGTGTTTTCTGAAAAAAGATAAGTTTTTTAAAGATAATAAGTTTTTTAAAAAAACCCAGAAAATAAGAAAATGTTGAATCAAATTGTATTTCTTGGTAAAAACGGTATAATTGTCCAGTGAGCTTGTTCTTTTAAATATATCTAAATTTATTTGAATTAAGTTTTGAAACAATTGGATTGTTAATGGTGAATGAAACATATATTTACAACAAGTAAGTATGTAATTTAAAGTATTCAAAAAAATAAAAACAAATATATGTACTGACTTTAAATAGTGGTTTTTGATGAAGTACAAATAAAATAATATGAATGGAAAGGATTCTTATGTCATAAAATAGAAAAAAAAGTGTATGAGGTTATTATTTAATGGAAACAAAATAATATGAAATTGCATTGCAGGTAAGATTTTTTAAAATAGCTTACGGAAACTGAAGTGTTTCACATAGACAGAAAAGCAGTTAATTGGTCTATTATGCTGTAAATTTTGAATTGACTTTGGAAAAATAATAGTTAACATGCCAAGATGACCAAGAATAGGTGGACTTAACTGGCCAGAAAAAATTATTTACAGTCCCTGAAACGTTCGACTTTTCCACCTGAACGGTGAACGAACGCTGAACGAACGCAGAGCGTACGGTGAATGAACGATGTGCGAACGGTAAACGCAACTTATTGAACGATGTGTGAACGGTGAACGGTGAGTGAAAGCAGAACGCGAACGGAGCGTGAACGCGAGCGCAAAGTGAACGGTGAACGAACGGTGAACGCAAGATGAACGATTTATTCGGATTGCCTTTGGTCTTTTCCTTGCATTGAAATTATTCTTTTATTCTATAATTTAAATGTCATAAATAATATAAATAAACAATAGATAAACAAAAGAGAAATATATAGATAAATAAATAAGAAAAAAAAAATTCTGCACATACGTTTGTTTAAATCGATATTTTTATAACCTGATTTTAATCGCCGTCAAACGTGTATTTGTTACCGCGTGTAGTTAAAAAATAAATTAATCTTATATAGTAAATAATTATGCTAATTCTTTTAACTAATCAAATAATGTCGACTTTAGAAGATGAAACTACTACTGAGATAAACAATTGATAAATAAATACATAAATAAATAAATAAATAAATAAATAAATTAATTGATTGATTAATTCATCAATAAATAAATAAATAAAAACATTTTTTTCTGCACATTCCAATGTTTAAATCGATATTTTAATAATATGATTTTAATCGCCGTCAAACGTGTATTTGTTACCGCCTGTAGTTAAAAAATATATTAATCTACTAATATAGTAAATAATTGTTATGATTATTCTTTTCACTAATTAAATAACGTGGACTTCTGAAGATAAAACTATACTACTTATAAAATGAATTAATTACATTGTAGGGGGTTGAAACAACCGTACATGTATTTCCGTGCCAAAGACCGGTCACGGTAGCCTAATGGTAGAGCGTTCGCTTCGTGATCGGGAGGCCCGGGTTCGATTCTTGATCGCGGCGCCGCGTCATACCTAAGACGTAAGCAAAGGTAGTGACTATTCCTTCGCCAAGCGCTCGGTACTAGAAGTGAAAGTCACGGGTCTTTCGGATATGACCTTAAAAACGTAGGTCCCGTTTCACGGTAGGCGTTGGCACGATAAAGAACCCTCACTGCTCAATGGCCCTGAGTGCCGAGTATAGGTCTAAATTTGAAGCCCTTCACCGGCATTGGTGACGTCTCCATATGAGTGAAAAATTCTCAAGAGGGACGTTAAACAATATACATGTACAATCAATCAATCAATCCGTGCCAAAGCGATTCTGAGTAAAATAACGGATTTTTTTTTTAAATTCACAATTATCTGTTGACATTGATTGTTATCGTACTGCATAAAAATTCTCACTTTATTTAGATTCTACTGCAAAATATTCTATATTTATGTGCCTTTTTATTCTTTTATTACGATGATTTTAAGCTAACTTCTTCGTGTATCTGTAGACATTTCCCGGCCGTGATTATACTCGGTCAAGATGTTGGAAAGATGCATTCCTATTATTTGTAATACATGCGTAGATTAAATTTTCAAAACTAAATAAGTAATGTGTTGTCATAATTTTTATTGAACAGAGAAATGTAGGAGAGAGAGAGAGACAGTAAGAGAGAGAGATAACCCCTAGATTCTCAGATATATTTTGTATCAAATAAAAATTCTTATTAGTTTTCCTAAATATTCGAAGCAATAAATGTAATCTTTTTTTTTTTAGATTGACAAATCCATTTGACAGTAATCATTGGCTTTTATTTTCCATCATCAAGTTCAGACAGTTCACAGGAAGTCCGTGCTACATTTGTAGTAGCGTACTTGTGCTGTCAATCAAAATAATTCGACACAGTGGAGATGTGGAAATCGCGTTTCACCGAACATGCCGAAGGCAAAAAGTCACTTAGTATTTCATGAAATTTTGATACTTTTCCTTCTCATTTCTAGATCTGATTTTTGCATTCCTGCAAAAAAAAAAAAATAATAATTCGAATATATACTTGAAGGATTAAGTTTTAAATTGAATGTGAAACATATTCCCTGCCAATTTAAAATACTTCTGTCGGCACAAGTTTATACTAAAATACTATTGTTTAATGACTGTTTGATGTTGGTTTTAAGACTGATTTTCTTGTGTTACAATAAAAATTAAATATAAATTAAAATATAATGTAAAAACTCAATAAGAATTTTATTTCGCCATTTTCGGGAGAAAAGGCACCCGAGGGGGGGGGGGGGGTCTTAATTATACTGAATGGCAAAAAACATATTTTTAAACATATGTTTAGGTACGGTGAAGGAAGGAATTTTCCTTCTCTAATAATAAAGAAATACTGAAGAAATAATACTTTTTATGTATTCTTGTTCTGTAAAAGACTTGGATTAATTATTAAGGTCTTCCGTTTCCAACGGAAGACCTTCTACTGATTCTGATGGTAAAGATTATTATTCTTTTTTTTTCTTCTACTTCCTAGACCGCAAATTTGAGGCCTCATATCTCACTCATTTCTCAACGGATTTCGCTCAAATTTTCAGAGATTATAGACGTTTATAAACTCTACCAGAATGCTGACTAAAATTATGAAAAGTCACTTCCGGTTTTGAGTTATTTCCCTTTAAACGAAAATTTATAGGCTTTCGTTTCCGGATAAAGGCTCAGAGACCACAAAAGCTGAAGCATAATTTTTACTGATTATGGATAACAGAAGGATTGAAGTTGTGCACATCGGTTTTTAATTTTCTATTTCTGTATTCACAATGGCACTATATAGGGGTCAAAAATTAGAACGCCTAAAAGAGCGAAAATTTACACATATTTTCCTTTTTATCTTGAAAACTAAAAATATTTTGTCAAGACATAATGAACAAAAGTTGTGCATAATTGCAAGGGCTTTTATATAATAATATTCAAAAGGGGCTGGCCCCTATAATTAGGGATCAAGGGACCTTGAAAGTTTTTGCTTTATAACTCAAAAACGGTAAATATTTCGAAATGACAATCGATTATTAAGTTGTGCTTTAACATCTTACTGATCTCATGAAATTGTTATTGTGTTCGAGTCTTGTTTTAAATGAGCTGGTGTATGACCTCTTTATGCACAGGTAATTCTCTTCACTCAGCACGTAAACGGGAGCTCCTCATGCGTGTAACCGAAGCAAGCTTAGTATAAATAATAAACATGGCTACATTGGAATGCTAATATTCTTCAGAATAAAGTTATCGAAGTGTTTGTGCTTTTTTTCTTACAAATTATCATGTTTATTCACTGACAACTTTTCGTTTTATTTCATTTTTTTTAAAATCGTATAAACCAAGTCTACTAAAAAGGGAAGAAAAGATTATATTTTCTCCTTATCACATAAAAGCAAACAATATAGTGAGAAAATAAAACATAACTTAAAAGCACATATACTATTCACAGTGCGGATTTAACATTCACCTTGTTTGTTTACAATTATATAACGCGTCTCCCTCTATAGCGGCAGGGCAAAGTCGGTCACCGGGAATCAATCGGCGTGTGATCCAGCAACCTACAGTCATACACAAAAAATAAACCACCACAGAATGATTAAATTCATTATTGATAAAATTTTTCCTTTTTACACTATCTCTGTCCCATGAAAATATTATTTTGTTCGTGTCTTATGTATGGTAGGAAAGAAAGCTGGATCCGTATTCACCGTATAAACAAGGCTCCGTTCTCATTTTTATACTGAAGAACTCTTTTTGCGTATAATTGATATAAACTTGCCGTAAGAAATATTTTACCACGCTGTATCATATCTCTTTTTTAAATTAGGTTTTGAACGTGTTCTTTGTTTCCCGTTCAGGGTATTTGATAGTATCATTTTTCTTTTATTAATAAAGATCTTTCCAAGAGAAAGAGTTATAGAAAAAAAAATGTACGAGTATCCTTTATTCGTTTGAATATAAACACAAACAATTTGAACGGAAACAATAAACGCCCGGATTTCATTAAAAAAAACTTGTAAGAGTCAAACAATACACAATTATTTACTGCGCGATTCTCATATTCACCTGGTACACAGATCCCAAGTGTGTTTCGCATTACGTAATCTATCTTTTGATTACACACGGCCGAGAAATACTAAAGCGACACACCGTGGTGAACCATTGACCCCGCAGTCTTAGGCAAAATAATTGGTATATATTCACAAACCATTCTACAACAGAAAGAAAATATTATTTTCTCTAGGCAAATTAAATCTTTCAAAAAATATATTTTTTTTTAGGTTTGACTTTAGTACAAAACGCTTGGGTATTTATTTTACATGTACATTAATCAGTCTTCAATTCTTCAATATTCGTTAGCTCCATGTGGTCATGTGTGTAATTTGACGATTCATAGCGCAAGGACTGGCGATCTGAAGTTACTTTACTTCAACCAGTATTTATTAAAATGCACAAGCTTTGCTCTTTTCATACGCAAATAAATCCGTTTTCAACACAAGTTTTCCGAAACACATTTTTTTCATCACAGATATTAACCATGGCTATACCAATTTTAAACTTTTAAAGAAAATCTTCCGAATCGTAAGGATAGAATTATACTCAATGAAATGGACTAAACATCGATAAGTAACACCGGCACGTGTAAACTTCATAAGTGACTCCTGTGCTGCACACTGTCTATTAATTTATATAACAGGTTTTATAGTTAAGTTCAAGAAATAATGATTTTAGAGAGTATAGTGTGCTAACATTGTAATTTTGTTCCGTGATTAAATATCATTAGCAGGTTATACAATGTACATTCAAGTAGTAATAAACCCGCATATGTCCAGATTCGAAAATTTAAGAAATTATATACCGGAGTAACAATCTTATCTGAATATTACAGACTTATCATGTAATTACACGCTTTTACAACCTAAATTTTAAAAACTGTTAAAATCATAACCGGCACAAAAGTCGAACCATTCGTATCGTTTACCGTATATAACTCAGTATTTTCTTTAAAATTATGAACTTATATCCAGCGCAAATTACTTTCCTTGGTTTAAAAAATACGCGTACGAGAGAGCGAATGAGAGGCATTTTATTCAAGTACATTCAAGTTTTTACCAGCGAGTCCCTGTATCAAGTATTGTCTAAATTTTATTCTTTAAACATAATCTCCCTTTCCTATTTAAATTTAATTTATTTGATGATTTTATTCAACTTCAAGCACAATATCATTATGTAGTACTAAAATGAAGTCCATGCACGGATGCTATTGTACATCGGGAATTTTCTTTAATCCTTTATCCATGCATTCCTCCTTCAAGGAAAATAATTATGAATGAATTGATTGAATAACATGTATAAAACCATGTGGTTTCGATTTGTCAACGTGTTTTAGATCATGATCAGCAAATCACAATTCCTCAGGTCTTCCTGTCTAACAGAATAATAACCTCAAATGTATTACGTATACATCATGACAACCCCATGCTCCTCACCCCCTTTACCCAAACTTTGAAATAAATGAAAGATATTTTATTTGTGGACTTTTGAGTTTAATTTTATTGAAAGTAAAGCTATTACCTAAAATACGTTTTATGTAAGGGACTTTCAACCCTGTCTATCTTTCATAAATAGAAACACCATGTTGTTTGAATATTAATATCCGGTGATGTTTTAAAATACCTCAATGTTGTTTTTTTGACCTGTGACAAAATGGAACGAGATAATGCAAATTTCAAACATCTTCATCGGCCAATGACAGAAAAGTTGTAAAATTCCTGTCAGGGTTATGAACTTCAAATCACTAAAAGTTGTTTGTCTTGACACAGCGCCAAGGTTATTCTGTTAAGATCAAGGTCACTACAGAAGAAATATTTTCATTACTATGCTATGAATTAGTAAATGAAAATCATTGGAAACTCTTACTTGAAAATAGATTACTTATGATTGGAGGTTTTGTCATGACCCTGATCAAATGTCTTTCTGGCAAATCAAGGTCACTGACAAAAATAAAAAAATGTTTAAGCATAACCTTTTAATTAAAATTTACCGGAGGCTCATGCTGGGAAGACAGGTTGTTGACATAAGAAAGTGCAGTGACCTTGACCCAAGGTCTGTACTTCCTGTCCACAGCTCCAACGGAAGACCTACTCGTTGCTTTGCAACGAGCTCGGTTCTAGTTATACATCCATTACTAATTTTTCCTCTTCAAAATTAAATCAAATTGATGCCGTGCTTGAAACATTTGTAGTTAATATTTTAGCATCGTTCTTTATACATGTAGGTACTTAATGTATTAATTATTTTCCAGGGAAAATTCATGAAATAAGTAACAGCTGAGTTTTAATAATAGAAATATAAATATCATAGATAATTTTTGCAATGAAATAATTATTCTTCAAACACGATATCTAAGTTATTTAATTAAAAACATGTAAATCCTTACCATCAAAAAGATAAGTCCTTTCAATTCGGAGTTCCGAATGACAATGAAGACTTACGATAAGGAAATGGTGAACGCAAGGTGAACGCAAAGTAAACGGAACGAAGAGCGAACGGTGAACGTTTTTTGAACGGTGAACGCGAGCGCATGGTGAACGGTGGACGCAATACTGTGAACGAAGAGCGAACGGTTAACGCACGCTGAACGAACGGTGAACGAACGCTAAACGAACGGTGAACGAATGGTGAGCGAACGGAAATATGGGAAAGTAGAACGTTTCAGCGACTGTATCTATTCTCCAAATCATTGTGCTAATGGAATAGTTTGTGATAAAATATATACCTTTGTTAAATGAAATATGTATTATGTTTACATATTTTGTAGAGTTGTTATCTATCTATAAGTATAGCTTTAGCAAATTAAAAAAAGGAACTGAATTTCCATTTTATTTACGGAAATCCGGTTACACTTTCACAAAGAAAAATGTATTTTATAGTTAGCTAAAATATTATTTATATATATTCTATCCAGATTGTGAAAATATTTTTAATTACAAAATATTGTGGATATTTCCATTGTGCAACTTAACTGTAATGCATTTTTATAAATATAAGTACACCAAAAATTTTGATATAGGCCATTCAGAAGATTACCCATAATGGTGATATAAGAAAAATGACTCTATTGTAGCTTGTCCAAATGCTTGAAAAGGTACCCTGTTTTTTGTTAGAAACCTTGTTTATGTACCTTAAATTCAGTGACAAATTCGTAGAAAGAAAAAATTATATATTTTTGTTGTATGACCTTAAGGTAGGACACAATAGATAGGCAAAACTTTGATATTTTGTTCTAGGATACAAAATCTCTCTTTACATAAAATAAGAAAAAAATTCAACCAAACATTTTTTGCCCAAATAGTCTGAAATATGGCCTATCAGACCTTTTTTAAGAAGATTTTGAAATCAGACATTCGACTTGAGAATGGGCCCTATTTTAGATTAAATCAATTGATCTATAGCAAATTCTAAAAATAGTCTAAAAAACAGACGCAGTGTCGGAATTGAAAATTTGCATGTAATTATACGACAGTTTAATTTTTCTTTTGAGAAAATGTTTATTTCAATTTTTACTAAAATCAACAGAATGATTCAAATTTGGCCCTAACATTAAATATGTAAAAATAAAGAAAATTGAACCAGTGGTTTCAGATATTTTGGCGATTAATTCAATTAAGTTCAATTCAATAATACAATTTAATGGCAAAAAACAAAAGACTCCGTAGATGACATCACAATATTTGACCTTTGACCTTTTGATATGACGTTGACCATTGCAGTATAGAAGGAATAAGGAGTTCTTATATACGTGTCTAAATATCAGCCCTCTACTATTTACGGAACAAAAGTTACACTACATTTTATAACAGACTGTGACTTGCTTGTTTATTGAACTTAGCGTGAAAGCGTAAACACATTCCAAAATGTTCGCTCCCAAGTGATCAACATATAGGATTCTCTGATTTTTTTCAAAAAATATGACGCAAACATACTAAAACTTATTGGTTTTCTTAAAGGGATCATTCCTTGGTGTCAATGTAGTAATATTATTCTTTTTCCTCCAGTACTTTTTAAGAAATGTGTTAAAATAGAATCCAAGGGTGTTTTGTCCTATCTTAAAAACATTTTTTATTATAGTCACCTTTGTTTTTGGATTTTCTTTTCAATTCTACCAAATCCTGTTCTACAGAAGATAACGTTTCTATTAGAGACTGGTTATTTTTATAATCTTCCCTAAATTTTTCTATGACTGTTGTTTTGTACTCCTCTTCTAGGGCTTGACTTTTAATATTACTCAGTCCAGATAAATAGTCTTTACTTGTGTACGTTTGAAGTCTTTGGCAGATATCAGTTATGGTTGACCACGTGTCATCAAACTCTGTCTGTGAGGTAGAAGCCGAGTTTATATGTCCAAACATGCTGTTTCTTATCAATCTGATCCTCTCAATGTCATCGCCGATCGTTGTTTCTCCTATTAAAGGCATCGTGTTTCCACCCCAACCTTTTGTTAGAGAAGGAATCTTTGTACATATGTTTCGTATCAGTGTATATAACAATGTGATATCAAATTTTTATAACCATCTGTTGTGGCACCTATAAGACAAAGTTCTTGCTCGGGACGTCTGTTTTTATAAATTGAAGATGCTTTCACTTTTTTGTAGACAAGACCAGGGAGTACCTCTATTTCTAAGACATCTCTACAGGCCTGGGTCAGTTCTTCGTTTATTGCCATTCCTAGTTTAGCAAACCTAGAACGGCCGCCAGGGTCTGGTCTTAAAGCCATTCTCTGTGTTCTTGTTAATCTGAAATGATAATGAAATAGTTTATTAATTTTAGCGGTTATTAAAGCTTAACTTACGTTCTAAAAAGATTATTTGTTATTTTTGGAAAGGTACTTGGGGATATTGTTTTGTCAAGTTTCATAGCAAGACGTTACAAAGTTGACAGATCGTCAAATCTCCTGTTTAAGATTTGTAAACTTGAAAGGATTTGGTACGCATTAATTCAAAATCTAACAGAATCTACATAGTTCTCTAATTTGTCTGTTTATCTCTTTATCCGCAAAACCTTAACTTTGTCCTTTAGCTGGGGCTTTGGCTTTCATATTTCACAGGTGTATTTCTTATGACTAGACCATTTCGTTTTGTTCGACAAAATTTGACCTTGTGACCTTGACCTTTGCATTTGACCCATTTTACAAAAAAATTACCATATTAATAACTTTTGAATGGTTAAAGCTAGGGCATTCATACTTCAATATGAATATACTATTACAATGCCTTTCATTGAATATGTTTGATTGTACATCTCAGTTATGTTAAGGAAGACAAGAGGTCAAATTCGTG
The DNA here is from genome assembly GCF_032062105.1 of Saccostrea cuccullata. NCBI lineage: Eukaryota > Metazoa > Mollusca > Bivalvia > Ostreida > Ostreidae > Saccostrea > Saccostrea cuccullata. The sequence goes on from NW_026920958.1 coordinate 42,038, forward strand.
GTTGAAGTTTAATTGTGACGTCATGGATAATTTAACAAGCCATCAAATTAATTAACAACATTTTAATGCGTAAAAAACTAAGTTTATTTATTTTATCAATTATTTATAAAATCTTGTAAAATCGCAATATTTGATAGCAATACAGATAAGTTATAGAAGAAACCCTAACAAAAGTAAAATATATAGTAAACTATAGTTTACAATAGTTGACTTTCATGAACAACAGTTAGCTATAGTAAAATCAAAGTGTCAAAGTTTTCGCCAAAGTTTTCAAAGTGTCAAAGTTTTTGATAAAGTTTTTTCAAAGTGTTAAAGATTTTGATAAAGTTTTTGAAAGAGTCAAAATTTTCGATAATCATTTTCAAAGTATCAAAGTTTTCGCTAGAGTTTTTGAAAGTGTCAAAGTTTTTGCTAGAGTTATTGAAAGTGTCAAAGTTTTCAACAAAGTTTTTCAAAGCATCAAAGTTTTCGATAAAGTTTTTCAAAGTGTCAAAGTTTTCGCCAAAGTTTTTCAAAGTGTCAAAGTTTTCGACAAAGTTTTTCAAAATGTCAAACCGTTCAAGGTAGCCTAGTGGTAGAGCGTTCGCTTCGTGATCGGAAGGCCCGGGTTCGATTCTCGTTTCCGGCGCCGCGTCGAACCTAAGACGTAAAAAAAGGTAGCGGCTGTTCCTTCGCCAAGCGCTCGGCATCTGAAGTGAAAGTCACGGGTCTTTCGGATATGACCTTAAAAACGTAGGTCCCGTGTCGCGGTAGGCGCTGGCACGATAAAGAACCCTCACTGCTCAATGGCCCTAAGTGCCGAGTATAGGTCTAAAATTTGAAGCCCTTCACCGGCATACGGTGACGTCTCCATATGAGTGAAAAATTCTCAAGAGGGACGTTAAACAATATACAATCAATCAATCAAAGTGTCAAAGTTTTCACTATAGTAAATCAAAGTTTTCAAAATGTTTAAGTTACAACTATAGTTAACTATACTTGACTATAGCTAACTATAGTATTATTTTTTCGTTAGGAAAGCCTCTCGTCAAACATGACGTCATCAGCCTTGAAATGACGCAGCACAGTTGATCCAGAGAACTAGAATCACTAGATATGTAATTGTATACAATTTGTATAGAATATGAATTTATCTAGTAGCATTGAAGCTGCACAGGGACACGGAATATATATTGATTGATTGTTTGATTATTGTTTAACGTCCCTCTTGAGAATTTTTTACTCATATAGAGACGTCACCGTATGCCGGTGAAGGACTTCAAATTTAGAACTATACTCGGCACTCATGGCCATCGATCAGTGAGGGTTCTTTATCGTGCCAGCGCCTACCATGACACGGGACCTAATGGTGTATTGCAATAAGAGGAGAATATTTATACACTGTGAATTTTGAATTGATCGAATTAAATAAAAGAAATCAAGAACATTATATGTATCGAATCTGTGCAATTTCTTCAGAAGCCTGGATACCTAAAACTTTGATCAAATTTGAATTGGGAAAATGTATATTAAGTGTTTTATTCGCATTTCATGAAAATTTATTTGAGATTTTTCAATTTTTCTTATTTAATAGGATTAACTTTAAAGATGAAGTTTGAAGAATTATCGTGGGTAAAACACGTTACTTTAAGAATTCAGAGACATTTTAATGCGCACTTTCAATCAAAGTCAATGCCTGATTTCTATAACCGGAGGATCGGAGTACCCTAAAGAAGAAATTTATTAGTATTGTAACAACTCGATTACAAAGGCTGAAACTTAATCTGATGCAGGAAATGAAGATCTAAGGTTACCACATCTGCAATTAAAACACTAGTATCTAATTATGACCCTGTACCTGTTACATGTATGATGCCCCCAAACTAGACTTTGAAACGCTCAAAAATACAGTAGATTGTTTATCTGAAATTGAAAGCAGATTCTAACGGAATACCACCGGGTCAATGACATTTTTTTTTCTTTTTTTGGGGGGGGGGGGATTTAACTGAAAACATACAACGGACTATAATGAAACATATGGAGATAACGAACTGTATTTACGATCAAAAGTCAAAATATGAGCAGAGCAAACACGGATCTCCAAACATCGGAGGTGGTATCATGTGTCATGGAGTAGTAAGCATCACCTGCCAACCGGTCACACCCGCCTTCGTCAATTCAGTGTATGAATAATGGACTAACAATAGGTATGAAAAACGTTAATCAGCATTTGACCAACTGATTAATTGTATTTGCGGACAAAGAGTAACATGTAACAGTTAGCATAAGGATGGACTGGTATGACACACAATAAAGATTACAATTTGTACACTGTATCACACAAAAAAATATGAAGCGACGAAGAATATATATTTATTTTATATGATTAGGATTATTAATTTCGCTTCTGGTCCATTATTTCAGTCTTAGAAAAAGTGTAATTTAAACACTGTTGTCTTCAATATTTGCATTGTTTCGCAAAAAAGTCTCTTGCACAACATTATCTCATTGTTATGTTTAATCCCTGTATAAAAACAGGTTTCCCACGTTAAATTATAAATGATCAACGTGATTCACAATGATTCCATAAATAGTTCAACTACTGTACAAGCTCGACAAATTCCCAAATAAACCAAAAATCAATAATCGTTTCATTGGGAAAAAAACTATACTTTGCAAGTATTTGTTGAAAATCAGTCACAAGTATTCCTATAAGTACCGTTTGTACTTAGGTTTTAATTTATCTATTGGGGTTATATTTTTCTCCAAAACCCAGTATCCGATCAGTAATGTGGCACATGTATTATTTTTAAACACGAAAAGGAAAAACAATACGATTGGAGCATAAATATATTTCAACAAGAAGCTCCTTGGCCCAGGCTTTATAAGATTTGATAACATGAAAAATCCATATTCTTACTCATATATTTATATACTAAAATAATTATGCAACACTATAATGTATTCAAGTAACAATGATCACGAATAAAAGATAAAGGATCCCTTTTCTCAAAACAATAAATGTTATTCAATGTTTTACATTATTTTTATTTTTTATATTATATCCTTAAACATAAGTTGTCAATATTGATATCTCTTTTTCGAAATTTGAAGAAATGTAGCAGATTTAAAATACAATAGTGAAAATAATTAATCTATTTCTAGATATGTTTATCTGAAATATTAACAGTAACATGTGTAAAGTCGTATCAATTCTAAAATACCTTGTCTCGATAAAAATATTCAAATATATTAAATATTTGTTAAGTTGACTATTCAAATCATTGAATCAAATTAAAAGGAATTTGCTTGTTTCTATATTTTTCAGAAAGAAATGGGTTCTGTGAAAAGGATTTGGATATCTTTTTATTTATCTCTTTGTCTGTATCTATCTTTCCAAACTATCTTACTGATTTTCTTTTAAACTTCCGGAGCTTAAAAAGTTCTACACGCTATCTAGAAAAACATAGTAAAGCTCCAATAATTACCATTTCATAGAGCATAAAGGCATATATAAATGATTTGGAAAGTGAAATCTCGTTGATCAGCATCTATGGATGTATGTTTCTCTTAGACAGTTTGATATTGCAAGCAATTATAAAATTTATATCATTAAAGGTTGCAACTACAACGCTTAATGATACAATAGTGTGTAGCATTAAGCGTCGAATATGTCAATATTTGCTTGTTTCATAAAGCGTCAGTGTTGCACTGCATTTGTGACGCTTAATGATATAATTCTATCATTAAGCGGCGATTTAGCATTAGTACAGTGGACCCTCATTGATCCGGACCCTTTGGTTCCCAGTCAATTTGTCCGGGTATGTGAAATATCCGGATATCTGAATCACCAGTTAAACAAGACAGAATAACATTTTAAAATTTCGTTCCGATAAAAAATCGTCCGGATACTGAAGCATCCGGATATCCGGCGTCCGGATATCTGAAGGTCCACTGTAGTTGAGAATGCCAGCTATTGATGCAATAATTTATGACATTAGGCGTTGCAATTGCAACGCTTAATGCTATTTGTATCATTAAGCGGCGTTTTATCATTAGAGGTTGCTACATTGTCTCCTGCCTGCAAAGCTCGCCTGGTTCCTGCAAGAGTTACCGTCCTTTATCATACCGCTTGTAATACTCTCAAGGTGGCGCTTTGATGAATTAGTAAAGGAAGGATATGGAAATAACGAACAGTATTCAATCTCAACGTCCATTGAACAATATACAAAATAAGAGCAGAGCAAACATGGACCTCCAAAACATCAGAGGTGGGATCAGCTACCATAGAGGAGTGAGCATCCCCTGCCGACCGGTCACACCCGCCGTGTGCTCCTTGTCATAATCAGGAAATAACGAAAAAAATCCGTCGTCAATTCAGTGTATAAATAATGGACTAACAATTGGTATGAAAAACGTCAGTCAGCATTTCATTCAATGATAAATTGTATTTGCTGACAAGGTCATTGTATCGACCATAGAATTTACGAAATTATGACTTTAAACGAGACTGTTGATATTCTTGTTTCATCAACTTGCTTGTCAATAATTTACCTCGTTTAAGAAATTGTTCAAACGTAGTGCATGTTCTTGCGTATCGAATCAACTGAGATATATATACTTCGTATGCAGGTGATGAAGGTATATTGCTGCATAAGTAAGGGAAGTTGACGATAGAAAAGTTAAAGTCATCACGTTTATCATATAGCTTGGTTGTTAGATTACCATTAGTGCCTTTATAAGTAAAATATCCAAGTATGAAGCAGAAGTGTCGGACTCTGTGGTATCTTTTATCTCAAGCTCACCAGGATATATCGTGTCGACGTAGGAATGGAAATTATCATTATTAATTGACAATACGTCGTTGATATATCTAAATGTCGAATTGAAGGCCACAGCAAGTGTTTTCTTCTTTTCACGCAAAAGATTTTGCATAAATTCTGCTTCATATGAAAATGAAAAGAAGTCTGCTAATAACGGAGCGCAATTTGTACCCATGGGAATTCCAATAGATTGTTGGAATACATGGTCTCCAAAAATCACTTAGATATTGTCAATCAGAAACTCAAGCATCTTCTTGATGTCATCTTCAGAGTATTTATTTGTGCAATCAGAATCTGTTTTAACAAAATAATTTTTCAAATGACCAATGACGAGGTAAGTAAATTTACGAGTTCCATTTTTGTTGAAGAAGCAGCTGTCAATGATATCAAAAAGCCTGGATTTTAATTTGTCGTAGGGAATTGTTGTGTATAAAGTTGAAAAGTCGTAAGTTTTTAAGCTGTTGATTTTTGTAAAGTCTTGTGATTTCAAATTGTCCTAAAGTTCTTTAGAATTTTTAAGTATCCACATCTGATTTACAACACTTCTTGAATATATAGTTGTACAGTACTCTTGAAGTTGTTCCTTCACTACTGTCAATATTTTAGTGAGAAGTAACGAAAGAGGCTTGGTTGAATATTTACTGGAACCTGCAATATATCTTTGTAATATTCATGAAAACAACAAGATTTTCATTAGATGCCTTCTAGTACATTACTTTCACTCGTGAAAATTAGTAGCCCATTTAACCGTCAGTACGTTGTATATGGTTTTGAAAAGGTGTAAATAGAAGAAAACTGGAACTCATTCGAGATTTCTTCTTTCCTGAATTTCTTATTGCAACTTTTGATATTATTTCTTTTTCACTCGTTACTGTACTGAATACATACATGTATAACGATCATACCCGGACCAAGGGAATCAGAGTCGTACTTCTTATTTATTTTTTTCAAAGAGAGGGTTTCACAAAACATTTTTTTTAAATTTCCACACAAGTATACAAAGAAATGCAAACAACTTTCCAATACCGGAAAACCCTATTTCGGGATGGGGGTGTCTAAAAGTACATTTTCATATGCTTGTCCGAAATTCATAGAGGCCAATGTTTTCTAAGGTGTCCTACTTCATTTTTTTTTCTACATCGACTGTACATGAATTCTATAACTCTACAAATCGCAGGTGTTGAGGTAGGGGCGGACTACCTCTAGATCCATGCATGATTATTGATGTTTTTTTTTTAATAATTTAACTTGATTCAGGGTTCTCCATTATTTGAAATTTTACTGTGCTGCAGAGTTTACGCAAAGTACTGAAATTTGGAGGCATTTTCGCGATGAAATTCGCAACTGAATCACTATACCTTATAATTACAAAAGAATACATCACACTTCTTTTAAAAATTACTAATTGGTTACACAAATTGTATGGCCGTACATATTGATAAAGGTTAAAACACATGTTCTGAAAAGCAGGGGAAATTCTGGTCGATACAGTCGAACTATTTACCATTTTGAAAGTAAATTTGCCGTGATTTTGTCTGTTTTCTTAATCGAATAAAATTATTATTGAATTACAAATAAAAAGAAACTGCAGAATGGTTAAATAATTTTATGAGCTCCTTGAAAAATTAAAACAATTTATTTACATTAATTAAATGATTTCGGTACGATGGTTATAGTTTTATTTGACTTACTGCAGTACCAAAATAATTCTATAGCCTCGAATCTATAAAAACACACATTGTTTAAAAAATGGTTCAATTTATTTTTAATGCAACTACCAATTAACCGTTACATAGAAGTGTGAACAGAAGTTATTTGTCTTTGTTCCTTATTCATTCGTAAAGTCAGGCGAAGGTCTAGGAGCTATTTGATTATGCAAGGAGAAGCCCTAATTACGTGGTTTACCTGTTATAATTGAAGACGGTAGGATTATTTGATTAACGTTTCAATTAGACAGAATTTATGTGTTTTTATTTCCTGATTATCACAGGTCTTACTGTGTCGGCTAAATATTTACTGTGTCGCATGCATAAAATTTGAATTGTTACTGTGTCGGAGAAAATTTTACTGTGTCGGGAGCAACACAGTTAAACAGCTCATGGAGAACCCTGTTGATTTTAGGACTTTCATTTTCCCGCTGAGGATAAAGGGAGGTAAACCGATTCCTTTGTTTCCCTTCATGGCCTCCGTTTTCTTCTGTTCAGTAAATGGCGCTCTACAGACGTACGGCATACTCCTACCGAATACTCAGATCCACCAGTGGTTCCAGAAGGCAAGATTCTGTATTGGTATGTTAGAATTAAACGTACCTTAATAACTGTCCTCAGTGTTTGATTTGGCTTATATTTATAAATGCAAATGATACATAAAAAGGAACAAACTAGTATTTTTTTTATTTCCAATTTTTTTTTATATGCATTTAAACCCTTGTAGAAACATTTTGAATCTGTTTGTAGGTATAATATTTTTTTTCATCGGAATGTACATTAACATCCGGTCTGACATTTTGTTGACGTCACTAAGGAGAGAAAAAGAGTGCACATATCATACTCTTAGAGGTAGTTTAACAAAATTTTATCTGTATGTTCCCTGCTCTTTAATTTATGTAGTATCCTGATTAAAATGCAAAATTATTTTTATCCCTAGGATTTCTACTCCAGTACTCTCTAGTGTTAACATTTATTTTTATTTCTAGGATATCTATTCGAGTACGTCTCTGGTGCTAACTTTTGTTTTCATCTCTAGGATTCCTATTCGAGTAGGTATCTTGTGGTAACATGTATTTTTATCCCAAGGATTTCTATTCCAGTACGTTTCTTATGTTAACTTTTATTTTTATTTCTAGGATTTCTATTCGAGTACGTCTCTGGAGCTATGTAACCTCCCCTCTTTGGTCTTTGCTATCTTCACCCCCTGTGTAATATCGGCCCTAGGGCTTTCCATCACCGCAGATAATATATTAATTTATTATATACCTAACGTGTATCACTCAATTTTACTGTTGATTTTACACTATCACGTGACGTCGTGATCCGACTTTCCGGATCACCGCACTGTGGTTTTCTGAATCCATATCACCACTCTCTGAAACTGATGACGTAGTACACAGAAACGTGACGTTATTTTTCTTGTGCCCCCTTTTAATTTGCCTTGTTTTATGGATAAATGAAATACAATTGATTTCTAAAGTTTTATTTTGTTATATTTTGCTAGTTATGAAGGGGTATATAATAAATTTATCATTATAACAGTAACTTGATCCGAAGAGCCGTATCACGTCTCGTTGACAGGTCGCGTCTCGTTAGATCTGATGATCCGCGCCTGTCAACTCGACGTGATACGAACCTTCGGATCAAGTTATTGTTATATAATAAATATATATATATATATATTGAGTATAGACTCACTTCATTTCCAAAAGAATGTAGAAGTTTAATTTTCTATGGCATTGAGCTAATTTATATCATTTTACATCAGCAATAAAAGCAATGTACCAATTTCACCTTACTTACAACATTGAATGCTTGATTCATTCAATTTTATTTATTTTGTAGATTTTATCAAGAGAAATTTGTGGATTATCCAAAACACAGAAAGGCTCTGATTCCGTTTTTGCTTTAGTTCGGGGTTTCAACCACAGAGTAACGGCGATCATGCAATAAATACACTTAATTACCTTTAAATATATTTCCATGAATTTCTAAAGTTATAAAAAAAATGAGGAGAAAAAACAATACTGGCGAGCCTTATTGAAAAGTTTTTATTAGGTAAAATATTGTTGAAAACTTTTCAAGGTTGATTAATGGTATGCATGGTGTTTTACGCCGAGTTGGCAGTGCATTTACATGTAATCAATTTGGTGTTAACTTTCATTTACAGGGTTGTCCATAAAGTTCGTGGACACGCTAAGAATTAAATAAAAGTTGTGTCATTGATATTTATTTTTTAACATATTTCTTATCCTTTACTTAATGTGAATTGAAAAATGTAAAAACTAATGTTTAATTACAATAATGGCTTCATAATTAGTCTTGGAATGGAGACCCGGAGCACCGAAAAATTTGAATTAAAAAATTATTTATCACTTTATAAATTCCATTTGTATTTTATAAAATTCTGCAAATATCTGGATGACTTACTGTATGCAGGGAAATTTTCGCCCCCGTTTTATTTTCGCCCCTTTCGCCCTCTTCCTGATTGGGCGAATTTAAAACGGTGCGATATCATATTAACCAGCATAATTTCTTAAACAAAACTATGACTGGGCGAATTTAAAACGGGGCAAAATAGTTTGCAAGTGCAAAAGGGCGAAAATAAAACGGGGCGAAAATAACCCTGTATACAGTATACATTATAAGGTTGGCAGAAGATATCACTACAAACCTGCAAAATTTGTACGCTAAAAATTGTTAAATGGTTGAGCAATCAAATTTATAACATATTAAAAGGGATCGGAACTGTTGAAAAAAAGAGACGTTTTCGGAGTAGGTGGAGCAGTTAGCAGTGAAAAAATTCTGCATAGACATCGAATAAACACCTACGGAGTCAAATACATGGTGTAAACAAAACATGGTCAAAGAAGCCGTGCATTAGTATTTAAGTGGCATATAATATTTTCGGACAGTATGGCATGCCTGATGGAAAACCACCATTCCGAGATTTCAGTGCTGTAAAAAATGAATTTCGTAACGTGACTTTACCGTATTTCCGTAAATAAAATCTTTTTTACGCGGACAGAGGTTGGATGATTGCAGTATATGAGACAGGCATTATAAAATATTATTTTACGTATAAATCTGAACATTTTGTGCATATATTTATAACAAGTTAAAGCGACAAAAGAAATATATTGAGTTAAACGGTGACTATGTGGAGAAAAGTTACATGTACTAGTACTATGCTTTTGACGTCGGGTAACGTCAAGAATTTCATTTTAGTGCTCCAGATATGAGTGTGTGTCTTTTTGGTATCTGATAAAAATATAACTATTTGTGCATTGTTTTGTTGAAAACTTGCATGTTAATAAAATGAAACACGAACTTAATAAAAATTATGGTTTCATATATTTTTTCAATGTCTGTCATTAATTATCAATGTTGTCTTCGAACTTTACGGACAACCCTCGTATATTGCAATTTCATTAAACAAGAAACCTATAGACCACATCCTTCTCCTTAGTACATTATCTGACAAAAAGAGGCCCATGGGCCACATCATTCACCTTAGCATATTGGCTAGAACACGGCACACATCAGTTAAGTATTGAAAGTTGGGCTTGAAATTTAAATTCTTTGAGAATACTAATACTTCCATATCAATATCAATGGCTTCGATGTTCTTAAACGGATTTTTCCCCTATAAATTCCTTTAAAAAAATCATTTACATTGTGGCCCTCCCTATCCTTGGAATCCTGATTTGAACAGATGTGAACCTACACAATCTAGTGATGCTTCCATATCAATATAACTAAACTATGGCTTTTCCATTTTGTCGAAGAGGATTTTTCCAATACTTTCATAGATGAGAAAACTGATCGCTTATTATGGCGCAGCCCTACCCCTTACACTTTTCATAATTTGAATAAAGTCGATTCTAAACTACCCAAGGAAAATTCCATTTAAATATGACTAATCATGACTTTGCTATTCTCCAAAAGATTATTTAAAAAAAAAATTCCTATAAATTCTATGTAAAATAACGTTGTGGTCCCCGCTCTATCCCAAGCGGTCATGATTTGAACAAACTTGATTTTACAGTATCTGAAAATGGTTCTAAATAAGTATTATCTTTCCGAACCCAGGGTGCTCTTAAGGAAAAGGTTTGTAAAGAGTTTTCCTATATACACCTTATTAAACTTTGATTTTTGTTCTACACTACCAGGATGCATCCACATAAGTTTTATCTTTCCTGGCGTCGCCCACTTGGCGCAGTGGTTAGAGCGTCTGCTCTAGAGTCGCGAAGTAAGGAGTCAATCCTGACGTCGCGGGTTCGAATCCCACCGTGGGACGTGGAGACCGGTCCTTCGGATGAGACCGTTTAAACCGAGGCCCCGTGTCGCAGTAGGTGGTGGCACGAAAAAGATCCCTCACTGCTCAATGGCCCTAAGTGCAGAGCATATGGCAAAATTTGTAGCCCTCCACCGGCAATTGGTGGGATCTCCATATGAGTGAAAAATTCTCGAGAGGGGCGTTAAACAATATACAATTAATCAATCTTTCCTGGCCCAGTGGTTCTTAAGGAGAAGAATAAAAAAAAATCCCTGTGTATTTCTACGGTCTAATTTTATCCCATATTGTATCCCCACATTACCCACGAGGGTCACGATTTGAACTTGAATATGCACTACCTGAGGATGCGTCCACATAAGTTTCATCTTTCCTGGCTCAGTGGTTCTTAAAAAGAATTTTAAAAGATGCTTTTACTATTTCATCATTATTCTTCCTTGGAGGAGAGCGCGGCCCTTCATTTGAAAAAAAAAAAACTACTTCCCTTCACTAAGGATACCTTGTGGCAAGTGTGGTTGAAATGGGCCCAGTGGTTCTTGAGAAGAAGATGAAAATGTGAAAAGTTTAAAACAACAACGACGACAGACACTGACCAAATTTTGATCAGAAAAACTCAATTGAAAGCACAAATCAATACAGCGATGAAAGGTTTTGATAAGAGAGGGATAAACTTAAATTTTACCTTTTAAGATGTTTCAATATCGAAATCAGTAGTGGCTTTGCTGTTCTTGAACAGAAATTTGTCAAAGTTTTTTTTTTTAAAATAATTGATTCCTCTACATTTCTTTAAAAAACATAAAAAAAAACGTTTTCTGTAGGTTTAACTTTTTTTGCCAAGGTTTCTTGAGAAGATTTTTAAATATACTACCACATTTCGCTATTTCTGAATTATCGTCCCTTGAAAGAGGACGTGACAATTCCAAAGTTCACACTTTTCAGGTTTCAAGAAACGCATATAGAACACAAGTTCATACATGAAATCTAGACAATTTATGAAATACGTCAATTAAAATTTCAGATTTTCTTAAAGGTGCTTAGCCACGGATGAACTTAATATTTTCTCATATTTTTCTGTATAATATCACGACTTATATGTTAAAAAAGCATTCCAAAGAAAAATTCCCTGGAAATTATTTTAATCTACGAATTTCGGGACGCTTTAGATTGACACATCCTTGCATTTTCAAAAATTTTAATTTTATTCTTTTAAAAAATATTTCAGAAAGGTATCAATTCTGTATACGTTTTTGTTCAAGTGGTATATTTACATTACAAACTGTCTTCTGAATGGAAATACAACTAGCAATCTTTGCATACAAATTTCATGCCAAACAAGAGATGTTTATGAAACAGTTACCCTTCCTTCCCCATGATTGGAATTGTTTTAAATTAAAGAAGCATAACGCTGACAGTAATTGCATCTTCGTACCTATATGGAAATTTGTTCTAGATATTGTTATGATGAATCTGTATACTAAATCTCATAATGAAATGAACGGAAACTGCAAATATTTGGAATTTTCATAAGTCCAAGGGACGTAACTCTGTCAAAGATAACATGCAAACAAAACGTGACCTTGACATTCTTAGATAAATCTTTGTAACAAATTTCATTCAGTATGTGCAACCACTGCGACGAAAATGAACGGAAACTCCTAATAATTGGAAATTTATGAAGTCAAGGAGGAATAATTCTGTCAAAATTTTGTACATAGTACCCAAAACAGACTTGACCTATATTTTATTATGATGATAAATCTGTATACCAAATTTCATGTCCGTAAAAGCAACGCCTGCAAAGAAATAGAACGGAAACTGCTGGTGGACAGAGCGACCGACTTACCGATTGACAGACAGCAACAAAGCATTCTGCCTTCCCTTTTCTCCAAGGGGTCATGAAAAATAAAGAAAAACTTTTATAATTGTATTTTCATTGCACATAAAAATACATTTAAAAATTTCTCTGTACTCTGGACAATGTTAGAATTTTTTGACAAAAATGTATTTCCAATGCATAAAACACTTTTATGAATTTTCAGATTTACAGTTTGAATATATTTTATTAATACACTACAGCATTTTTATTTTTCTTACATATCATGGATAAAGTTTGGTAAGTGTAAGGATGTGTCAATATTTATATGAACATTGAATCTGTGTTCAAACACCTTTCTAAGGTTCCGCAAAATACCACACTCTTTCAATTTTTAAAACATCTTTAAAAATATTATTCGACCGTGACTTCATAGTATTACCGATCTTTCCTCAACAAAACATCGTTTCTTATATGTGATGATAAATAACCTTTCATATTTTATGTGGTCTGGTACTGGTATGTCTTTTTTTTAAAAAATAACTTTAAATCATTATTCTCTAGTTTCCTTCTGCTTCCAATTTAAGATTTTTTAAATACTACCAGAAGTTTTCAATTTAATTTTGGGTTTAATCAATTATTTGCTTACTCCTCCATGGCTCCTGATCCCATCTCTGATGTCTCGGAGGTCTCTGTTTGCTCTGATCCTATTTTGTATTGTTTTATGTACTTTGAGATTTAATACTTTTAAAAATTTTAAATCAGACTTTTTAGATCTGCGCCATATATTACTCTGTGCGGATCTAAGTCTGATTTTAATTAAATTTATGTTGTCTAGTCTATGCTTAAAAGGGTTGTGCAATTATGCGATTGAATGAAACATTTTGAGATAACAGTATTCGAGCTCAAACATCCATTAAAAGTTACAAAATAGTAATCAGAGCAAACACTGACCTCCAAAACATCAGGAGTGGGATCAGATGGCATTGAATAATAAGCATTCCCGGCCAACCGGTCACATGCGGCGTGTGCTTATTGTAATGTTCAGGAAGAAACGGAAGAATCTGTCGACAATGCAGTGTATAAATGATGGTCTAGCAATCAGTACGAAAAAATGTGAGTCATTTCATTTAATGATAGATTATATTTTCTGACACATAAACACAAAATATAAAACTGCATACAATACGACCTTGAATATATTTTACATGTACTATATACATTATAAAACAAAAACAAGATATTCATGTATCACAAAAACTTATGTCACATTTATTGCATAAATTTTAACATTTTAAATTCCATTGAACTATTGTTATATTGTCTATGTGTAATTTCAGGTAAACTCAATAAAAACAATTTTGCAAAACATGTGTTTTTTTTAACATTCCTTCCTTTATCCTTTCTTTACAAAAGGGAATACATAATCCTGAATTACAAATAATAAACAATGCATAATATAAAACAAAGCACTATAAAGCAAATCAAGCAAACAAAATTAATACAAAATTAATACACACATTTTGAATTCAAAAAACGAAACGGAAAAGGGATACAATGACACAAAACCTTAAACATGTAATTAAAAATGTTTTTGTGATGTATTTTTTTTATTTTTGCGTTCATGTGTACCTTCATTCACGAATTGATACATGGGAGCTTAAAAACACGTGTCTTTTAAGATGTGTACATATAAAAAGAAACGTTATATTTAATTCCTCCCCCAAACCTATAATTTTTATACAATCAATGAAAATATGACCCCAACAAATTTTGATGAATCCACAGTATATAAGAGCATGCTGTAAAGACCTATCAATTATCTTATGTAGTCATCTAAAGTCCTTATTTTCCTTAAATAAATAATATATACTAATCACACATAACAAAATTATTCTTACTGAAATGCAGAACAGCATAATAAATCTATATCTAATAACAGACTGCCTTGTTGCTGCCAGTAATATAAGAGGTTTATGTGGCTGCAAAGCTTAGCTCTCTTGAAATAACAAATTTCAAGAGACTGAACCTTTGATAAATCCTTTAGATACTTTTTACATAAATAAAAGTAGTACAATAAAAACAGCTTAATGATATTTGAGTGAAAGTAAACTTAATAAATTAGTGTAAATTGCTTTTTTATATAAGAGAACTTGATTTTTGCGTCTACCAGCAAACATTTAATTATTGGGGTATTAAAGTCTTATGAATATTACATAAAACAATAGCACAGATACAAAAAAAGTTTTGCTTTTAAATTGATGTCGGCACCGTTGTTCAGTATCAGTTGTACCGTGATATCATGTCCATTTTGACAAGCTAAATAAAGAAGACTGACTCCATTCTCATTACATAAATTGATGTCGGCGCCGTTGTCCAGTAACAGTTGTACCGTGATATCACGTCCTCTATAACAAGCAATACAAGGATGACTGTCACCATTCTTAATATCACATAAATTGATTTTAGCACCGTTGTTCAGTAAGCAAATAATTGTGTTATTACGTCTCTCTCCAGTTTTTGTTTCGATTCCGGCCTCTTTGATATGATCTTCATCATTTGCAGAAGCGAGTAATAACGGAGTCCATCTGTCATCTTTTGTTAACTTGTTTACGTCAGCACCAAGTCTTAATAATTCCTCTACTATTGAAAAGTTATGAAAAACCGAAGCAACATGAATTGGTGAAAAGTAATTCCATATTCCCATCATTGCTGTTTTTTTATATTCTTCGCTGAGAGAATTTAGTAGGTTTAAATCGCCATTCGCACATATAGGAGTAAATATAGGATATCCTTTCAACTTTGTTTCAGGGATACTTTTTATGAAAAATGAAGAAATGTCAGAATGACAAAATACAAAAAGACCAACTAAAGGGCATATTTCACTTTCAAATGAATATAGGAAATTAAGTCTTGTGAAAAAAGATCTTTCAAATGATCTTTGAAATTCCGATATGTCTTTTTCACACTTAATTTTTACAAGAAGATTTTCAACCGAATCCACTTTTTCCTTGAAAGAATTGATCACACTCTCTTTCCTCAAACATGGATTGAGTAGGACATCTACAAGGTGTTCTGTTTGCATATCACTAATAAACCTGTCAACAAGATCATCAATGTACTCTTCAGGCAGGTAAACAGTGAAGGGATCGCGATCTTCCTCTTCTGTATCGTCTTCTATTCTCACCCGACGTCTCAGAAAACCACTGTCTGCGTACTGTATTGTTTCTTGTGGACAATCAACTCCAAACACCAGAGTCTCTCCATAATAAAGTCGTGAAGGAATTGGAAAGCATTTCCTACACGTTTGACATAGAATCCTTTCAATTCATGTAGAGTACTACGAATGACTGAAATATGTGTGTTTTCTTGTAACTCACACATACCTAAAATTTCTTTAAATTTCATCAAACAAATATCATTTTTTACAAAAGCATCGATTTTCAAATTGTTTTTAAAAGCCACTATCAAGATAAGTGAGCAAAATCTTTTCTTGTCTGTTTTCTTCCAAACTTCAATTTCCTTTTTAATAAATTTGTACGGATTTTTAAAGAAATCAACCCCCTTTTCTTTGTAGTTCGCCTCCCTTGAAAAAAGCTTACAAAGCAATGGGAAGTAAGCTTCGGTTTTGATTATTTCGGTAAAAACTTCCTCGGATAAATGAAGATTCTGTGAATACTGATTTAAGATCGCTCTCTTCTCGTCAATCGTCAGTCCATTTTTTTCGTTATCAATCTCTACTGCAGATGAGTCATCCAATAAGTTACCCTTGATTCTCTTGTCATAGAAGACGCATCTTCTACATGATATCAATAGTTTATTCTTCTTCAAGCAAATATCCAGCGTTTTCTCTAAACTTTTCCATGAGTGATACAAAATTTCATCTAACGACTCCTTACCTAAAGGATCATTGAATACAAATAAATTACGATTTTCTGAGACTCCAGTCGAACAGATCTTTTTAATTTCTTCCACCTTATCCACCGGTATGACATTCCATCCCTGCTCTTTATACTTGAGTGCAATGTGTTGAATTATTGCAGATTTCCCGGATCCAGAATTCCCAATCACTGTGATAAGGTTAAGACTGTTAAGCTTTTCTTGAACCACTTCACTTGCTCTTGTATGAATGAAGGAAATATCGTCTTCTCGCCAATTAACCAGAATCTCTTTTACCAGAGTGTTTTCTGAAAAAGATATATTTTTTAAGATAATAAGTATAAAAACAGAAAATAAGAAATTGTTAAATCAAATTGTATTTTTTGGTAAAACTGTAGAATTGTCCACTAAGACTGTGCTCTTAAACTCATCTGAAACTGAATTAAATATTGAAAAATACTGTTACATTGTTTTTTTGTGAATGCAACATATATTTACTACAAGAAAGTGTGTAATTTAAAGTATTCAGAAAAAGAAACGAATGTATGTACTGTCTTTAAGTTGTGGTTTATGGTGAAGTACAAATAAATACTATGGATGGAAAGGATTTTCATGCCATATAATAGAAAAAATAGGAGTATGGGGTTATTATCTAATGCAAACAAAATAATATAAAATTGGATTGCATGTAAGTTTTTTTTTTTAGATATTTTACGGTAATTTAAGTGTTTTACATAGAAAGAAATGCAGTTAATCGGCCTATTGTTTTACATAGACATAAATGCAATTACTCGGCCTATTATACTTAAAATTTGAATTCACTTTGGAAAAAAAAAATAGTTAACTTACAAACATGATAAATTTGCTTTTTTTTTAACTCTAGTTAATTTAAAAATATAACAACAATAGAAACGGACAAATGGCTGTCAGGGATAAGTTAACATTTACGACGTTTGATAAATGCAACTACTAGTATAAGATTAATCTGAAGTGAATGTTGCACATGTTAAAAAAGATTAAATGATGTGAAAGAACTACAACGTGGAAAGTCTGACTCTATATCTAGTGGTTTTACAACAGGTATATGAAAATATGCGGAGAAAATCTAGTGTAAGATTTATCTAGAGTGAATGTTGCACATGTTAAAACAAGATTATATGAAGTGAAAGACCTACAACGTGGAATGTATGACTCTATATCTAGTAGTAGACTAAGTTTTACAACAGGTATATGAAAATATGCGGAAATCTTCCTCTACGATTACAGCATGTTTTCCTAGAAGAAAAGGGCTTCAAAGTGCTCATTTTCAACACTGGCATGTAACAATTCCATGATAGATATGCAGGCCTTATGTTTTGTAGTTCGTGTACATCATAGATAAAATTTAAAAAATGTTTAGGCTCTATTCCCGATAACAAGACAGACATTTTTGCAATTATTCGATCATTATAGTTTGCACCATAGTACTAACGCCTCGTAGGTATCATGGAGATTTTCTTGCTTAGCCAACATTTGTTCAAATTGCAAGAATCTTAAGGAGACATATTCCACATTACTAAAATGGAGAAATGTATTTGTCATGTTAGCGTGAAACACTAGTCTCCGCCTCATATCGTATGTAGTAAATATTTTAATGACAGTATGTATTATAGTCACCTTTGTCTTCGGATTTTCTTTTCAATTCTTTCAAATCCTATTCCACAGAAGATAACTTTTCCAGTAGAGATTGGTTATTTTGATAATCTTCCCTAAGTTTTTCTATGACTGTTGTTTCGTACTCCTCTTCTAAGGCCTGACTTTGAATATTACTCAGTCCAGACATGTGGTATTTTTTTGTGTACGTTTGCAGTCTTGGCCAGATATCAGTTATGATTGACCACGTGTCATCAAAATCTGACTGTGAGGTAGAAGCCGAGCTAATGTGTCCAAACATGCTGTTTCTTATCAATCGTATCCTCTCAATGTCATCGCCAATCGTTACTTCTCCTACTAAAGGCATCGTGTTTCTACCCCAACTTTGAGTAGGACGAGGAATCTTTATACATATATTTCTTATCAGTGTATATAACAACGTAATATCAAATTCTTTATAACCATTAGTTTTGGCGCCTATAAGACAAAGTTCTTGTTCAGGGCGTATTTTCTTATAAATCGATGATGCTTTCACTTTGTTGTAGACAAGACCAGGAGGTACCTCCATTTCTAAGACATCTCTAGAGGCCTGGGTCAATTCTTCGTTTATTGCCATTCCGAGTTTAGCAAACCTAGAACGGTCGCCAGGGTCTGGTCCAGAGGCCATTCTTTTGATTTCTAGATGATCACTTCACAATCTGAAATTTTTGAATGGATCATTCAATTTTTCATTAAGTCATGAGTCCTGACAAAGAACACACGAATAAATTTTATTGATACGTTATAGCAAACTTTGTTTCTCTTTGAAAAATAAAAAAAACCTTAAAACGATTAAAAAATAAAGTGCATCCATTGATAAGAGTACCAGTATCATACATATATCGAATTGTTTATAAAGCATCCATGTCCAAGAGGCAGGATATAGTCATAAAGAATTTGTCATTAACAGGTCCAGCACAATACCCCGATAAAGGTATATAGCTTGATAAAGCTATATAGCTTTATCAAGGTATTTAAAATACCTTGATCAAGGTATTCTACGTAATGAAAATTCAAAAAAATTCTTTAAAAATTAATTACTGAAAGTCGAGTTCTGAGTTGTTGTCAGTAAATTCACCCATGCATGTAAAGTACTCAAACACAAAGAAATCAGTAAAAAAACGTGTCGTAAAAGGAGACGTTATTTTATGCTTTCTTTTTGATACCAGCGTGTTTTTCATGCACGAATAGACACACTGTCAAAAACTCATAACTCGACTTTCAGTGTTTAATTTTTAAAGAATTTTTATGAATTTTCATAACATAAAATACCTTGATCAAGGTATTTTAAATACCTTGATAAAGCTATATCGCTTTATCAAGCTATATACCTTTATCGGGGTATTGTGCTGGACCTGATTAATACTTTTCATTACCAAGGATATACAGTGGACCTTCAGATATATGGACCCAATATATCTGCATGCTTTAGTATCTGGGCGATTTTTCATTGAA
Organism: Saccostrea cuccullata; assembly: GCF_032062105.1. Taxonomy (NCBI): domain Eukaryota; kingdom Metazoa; phylum Mollusca; class Bivalvia; order Ostreida; family Ostreidae; genus Saccostrea; species Saccostrea cuccullata. The sequence continues at coordinate 61,664 of NW_026920958.1, forward strand.
ACGGAATTTTTTAAACTTTATTGTTTCTTGTTTAAAGGCAGAGATTATTTACCGGGTGGTAAATTCCAGGTGAGGTAGGATCTTATTTTGTACACGTGTGAAAGCCTTGGGGGCTAGCATCTGTCTCATAATACCTATACACAGGAAGTAATTTAATACACAGTGATAAACCCCAGGTGTCAAACCTAACCTGTGTTGGTGATTTAATAGAATTTTAAAATACATACTAATGAAAGTTGTTTTTTTATCAATTATTTTTTGATTTATTTTTGAGTATTTGAAAACACTTCTACCCGTTTAAAAAAGATAATGATATTATTCAATACATTCAAGTATTAAAATAAAATTGTTTTAGACATTAATGCAAAGCCATAAAATAAGGGGGGAACAACTTTTGTATTAACAGCAAAATTAGTCTAAATTAATACCTTTATCCCAAGGATCCCATATATGAATTAAATGAAAAAGAGAGCTGTGTTTACTACATCTCACTAAAAAAAATTTAGGTTTATTCTAACCTAAATAAAGCTTTATCACCATGAAACATGCTAAAATGAATAATAATCATTGTAATTTTTCTTTAAATGCATACTTTATCATAATCCTTTCAAAAACTAAAGGTATATTTAATATATATATTATCAATCTTTATTGTTCACGGTAATACAGTTTTTGTATACATGTACAATGTTCTGATCAGTAAACATCAAAGGATCAAGTTAATTAGAAGGTCACCACGAGTCCCAAACAAGATGAACAGGGTATACACAGAGACCAGTAAGTAAATGTCAATCAAGTCCCATTATCCAATGATGGACCTTCATGCACTTGATTGACAGGGCTACCCAGACCAGGTATTTTTGAAGGCGGTGCTTAAAAGCTCTGCTTTTAACTTGTAATATAGTTATACAGACGCGGACAAATTGAATAGAAGCCAAAGCGTCCGGACAAACGAGGTTCCACTGTATATCTATTTTGTTTCAAAGCTTTGTAATATGACAATATGATCCATATTTATGCAATAACTTAATAATTTCTCAAATAGCACTAAAATTAATGATCTATCGCTTAGGTAATTTTGACTCAAGCCATTTAAAATAAAATTTTCGATATTCTCTGCCTCGATCCTTGAAGCAATGCTCTACAAAAGCATTGATGCTATTCGGCACTATCCATAATTTGTTTTTTTTTTAAAGCGTACACAATTGGTTTCCTCATTTAACTTAATGTCTGAAGGATATTGTAATGTAATATCTATCTATTTTTTTAATTGTTCAGAAACAATTTCGAGCACCGTTTCCTGTTTTCAAGTCATATCTCTGTGAATTTAATTCAAATAACACATGAATGTGGATTTTGTTTTATCTCGTGCCACAATTTCCGTGTCTTCAAACATAAATTGATAACTTCTAGTTTTGTGAGTGATCAAAATATCTAGTGTACATTAAATCAACCAACTTATCTAATGGAATTCACAGAGTACACCAAACACAGACGTATACCTTGCATAACGAAATTACTCGTAAAGCTGAATTAAAAATGGTCAAGTTTTTTTTATTGCTGATATCTTTTGAAATTGTTTTTAAAAAATGGGAAAAAATATTATAGGTTTTGTATTGGATTCTTAATGAAATGATTAAAGCTACATGTAAAGGAATTGTTATTTTTTGTTCGACATTTTTTGTACCGCATTTTATCTAATTTGTTGTTACAATTGACAAAATAGAAATTCGTTATACCGGGGAGAGTCTAAACTAAAATAAGAGCAAGAGAAAAGATTGCAAGAAAATTTGTGATCACAATCTCGGGAGGTACAATTTTAGTTAACATAAATTAGGACTTTTAACTTGAAATATTACATTAGTCTGAAAAAATATTTTTTTTAAAAAAAGAAGGATACGGTTTGTTTTTAATTGAACACAATTATTTCAATTGAATCATTATCATCATTTTAACATTTAAGGCAGAGGACCAGTTTTCCCTTTTCCCTTTATTCATCAAATAAATCCCCAGGCTGTAAAGTTAACATTTAACGTTTTAACGTTTTAACGTTTAAACATCAAATATCCGAGGTAGCCTAGTGGTAGAGCGTTCGCTTCGTGATCGGGAGTTCCGTTACGATTCTCGTTCCCGGCGCCACGTCAAACCTAAGACATAAAAATAGGTAGTGACTGTTCCTTCGCCAAGCGCTCGGCATCAGAAGTGAAAGTCACGGGTCTTTCGGATATGACCTTAAAAACGTGGGTCCCGTGTCACGGTAGGCGCTGGCACAATAAACAACCCTAACTGCTCAAAGGCCCTGAGTGCCGAGTGTAGGTCTAAATTTGAAGTCCTTCGCCGGCATACGGGGACGTCTCCATACGAGTGAAAAATTTTCAAGAGGGATGGTAAACAATATACAATCAATCAATCAATCAATCAAATATCCGATGTTTGTTGATTTATTTTGTACTTACGTAAATTCCTTTTTAAATTTTATCAAATTGCAGTTTTATTTCTACGATGTTTAAGGTTTCTCGATATCTTGATCTAAGCATATTAAATAGTCCTAGGCATTGTAAGTAGTGTACCTGTTTTTTCAGATTTTAAGGTAATTTTTTTCTAACCTGGCTTAGTGTAGTAACTCTTTGACATCCGGTCACGAAACTGTCATTCATTTTTATCAAAAGCAGGTGACTAATTAATCTTTTTGTACTGCATATTTGTATCTACAACTCTCATTATTATTATTTTTTTTTTTTTTTGAGAATTCTAAACAAGAGCAATGATAATACTTGTATTCAGTCACTTTGAGGAAATATTGGCGTCTAACCAGGAAGAGAGACAAATGATATTTTATTGATATTAGTACAGTACTTATGTTTTATTATTAGTACGGTACTCATGTTTTATTGCTACAAACCCATGAAACTCCAAATTATTGTTAAATAGTTCATTAGATTTCCAATTTTGTTTTTATTCTTCATTTTTGTTACATGTAAGAGGGCTTCATAGTCAACTTCCGGTAATGGGATGAAAACCAATGGATGATTAAATAACTGATTTGACAAAGTTGATATATCCTTACTCTTTAATTACAAGGTTATAATCTGTATATAATTTTTTACTTAAAATCAGGATGTTGCATTTTTTGGTGTTTCATTATAAATGTGCCTTATAAAACTTATATTCCTACTTTAAAAAAAGAATAAATATTTTTATATTTTATTATTTATTTTCCTAAAAAATGTAACCTTTTCGGAATCTGAGCTGGAAGAGTATTGGTCTGTGATCGGAAGGTCTCAGGTTCGTACTCTGGTTGTTACTAGCTTTAGTCAATAAAAATAAGTAGGAATTGTTCATTAGCTAAACGCCTGGCAATTCGAAGTGAAGAATTTTCCAATAAAACATTAAAACCGAGATCTTGCCATTGGGCTTGGTACATTTAGGAACCCTTCATTGCTTCACGACACTGAATATATATCAATCAAAGGTCAACATTTTGCGCCCTTCACAGATATGTGTTGACGTCCCTTAAGGGTTGCAAAAATCTAAATTAAGGACTCAAACAACATAATTCTATCGATAAATGAAAAAAAAATCATCAATTTTCAAAAATGTACAATTTCAAAATATTTACAAAATAAATAAATGATTTTTTTTTCTTTGTAAAATAATTTCAAATTATTTGTACTGTTTGTAATAATTTTTCTATTTTTAAAGCCAACATGTTGATAAAAAAATTATTAAAAAACCCACGATTTTATGGATAAATGGTAATTAGATAAGTTGTAAGCATTCCGGACTGTTTAAAAAATGAATAAATGTACTGAAATAAATCGTCCTACCTGTTATTGATTTTCTTTACATTCTTTCTATTGTTCCCTTAACTCTTGAGGTGTATAGTGTTAACCCATAACACTTCCGATTAAAGAAGAAAGAAAAAATATTTTTTTTTAATTTACTCTAATGTGTCTTTTGTGATTTAGTTCCCTAATCCTTTTTAGGTCAACACAATTTCACGGCTTTCCTGTTTTAAGTTAAACATATGTCACGTGATTCATGCAGAAAGATGATTGTAGCTATTTTTAAATTATTTTTACCTTTTGTTATATTTTTTCCATTTATACCCCCAATATGTAAAGAGGTACAAATGTTTTGATTAAATTTCTACATGCAATTCATGTAATTTTTACTGTATTTTAGTAGTTTCTCACTTACTGGATATGTATTTGTAACATGTTAATAAAAAGAAATATGGATAAGGAAGGATTTATGCATCACTGGCTGTTTTTTTTCAGAAACGATGAATAAAATAGAAACAGCAAAGAAACCCTTTCCTCTATATTCCTGCATAAGGATTATTGAAAGATGAGTTCATACTTAAGTATTATAATGATTTATAATTACGTTTTAGTTAAAAATATGTGCAACGAGCTATAAACTTCCCAGTTATAAATGTACGGAAATAAATCTTCCTACCTGTTATTGTTTTTATTCTTTCTTTTGTTCCTATAACTTTTTAGGTGTATAGTGTTAACCTATCACAAAATAACCATTAAAAATGAGAGAATATTAAAGATATAATTTACTCTAATGTGTCTGTTGAGATTTAGTTCCGTAATCCTTTCCTGTTCTACTTTCTACATAGGTCACGTGATTCACACAGAAAGAAGATTGTAGATTTTGTTTTTTTAAAGTTTTTTCTTTCAAATTTTTTGTTTGATGAAAGAATTTAATATATGTTAATTATTAAACTAATATTTCAGTAAGTAATTTAAATTAAACATCCAAATAGATATTGTCTTGACATGACTTTTGACAGATGTTCACTGCTGAACCATGGAATCATATGATATGCGGAAACATATTTTAAAATAAAACAAATGTCTTATTCATTCCATGAATATAATATCTACCGGTATTTAATAAATCTGTGGGGAAATGCACTGAAATAATTCCTCCTACCTGTTATTGACTTTTTATATTCTTTCTTTTGTTCTTTTAACTTTTGAGGTATATAGTGTTAACCCATTACACTTTCGATTAAATGGGAGAGAAAAAATAAAGTTTTGATTTACTCTAATGTGTCTGATGTGATATAGTTCCCAAATCCTCTCCTGTTTTATGTTCTACATAGGTCACGTGATTCATACAGAAAGATAATTGTAGTTGTTGTTTTTGTAAGTCTTATTCCTTTCAAAGTTTTTGTTTGATAAACGAATTTAATATACGTTAATTATTAAACAAATATTTCAGTAAGAATTTTAAATAAAAAATCCAGATAGATATTTCCTTGACATATCATATGACAGATACTCACTGCTGAACCATAGAATCAAATAACTTGCCGAAACATTTTTTAAAAATAAAAACAAAAATCCTATTTATTTCATGAATAAAATATCTTCCGGTATTTAATTAATCTGTGTGTACCTATATCATAACTAAGTTCATTTATACGTAGGTTGAGATACAATTCATCATTTTTCAAAAATGTACAACTTAAGATATTTTTGAAATAAAAAATGATTTGTTTGCCTTGTAGAGTAATTTCAAAATTATTTGTATCCTTGGAATTCCATTTATACCGCCAGCATGTAAAGAGGTAAAAATCTTTTGATAAAATTTCTAAATGCAATTTATGTAACCTTTACTGTATTTTAGTAATTTCACACTGGATATGCATGTGTAACAAGATTATGGATAAGAAAGAATTTAAGTATCCCTGACTGTTGTTTTCAAATTCTACTTATACGATGAATAAAATAGAAACAACATAAAAACCCTTTCCTCTTTATCACTGCAAAAGGATAATTGAAAAATGAGTTCGTACGAAAATATTATAATGAATTATAATTATGTTATAGAGAAAAAAGAGAGAAAAATAAAGTTTTAATTTAGTCTAATGTGTCTGTTGTGATTTTTCCCCTAACTCCTTTTAAGGTCAACACAATATCACTGCTTTCCTGTTTTAAGTTATACATATGTCACGCGATTCATTCAGATAGATGATTTTAGATTTTGTTTTTGCAATTCATATTCCTTTCAAAGTTTTTGATTGATGAAATACTTTGTTATAAGTTAATTATTAAATCAATATTTCAATATTTTTTTCTAATTAAACAACAAAATAGATATTCCATTACATAAGATTAAATTTTGATTGATGAACACAAACAACTGTTCAATGCTGAACTATATAATCAAATAATATGCGGATATATATTACAGATGAAAACAAAAAAAGAAAATGTAAATTAGCATTTTGGTTCATGAAAAAGAACACTGAAAGAAGTTTAAGTTAAACTTTGCTTGAATATATATTAAAGACCAATTTTCGAAATGTCCAAAGTTTGTAAAAGAGAACTAAAATGTTTATTTTTCTGGAATTTTACAATTCGGTTAAAAGAAATATGAATTATTTACATGCATCTTTCAATCCAAACCCTTCCACGGAACAAAGATACACAGACGACAAAGATATATTATTTTTTTAATTGAATGTCATAAAAACTATTTTTACTGTGTTTTTTCTTCAGTATAAAATCTAAAATGATAATCCTTTTTTTCAATGCAAAATCTAAGTCTGTTCATTTTTCTTAAAAAAAACCCCACATGAATCATCTATACTGAAAGGAAAAAGAAATGCATATTTTACTTTTAAATTAAATTAAAACTATCATTTCGAAAATGTTTTCCAGTATTGTTATTAGATATTTTAATTCATCTTTAATTTACAAGTTACCGAAATCTTTTGTGACTTTGACTGATAAATCCTGAGTTATTGGAATTGAAATGTTGATACCCCCAAAATTAAAATAAAAATGTTCATAAATTCCCTTGTACATTGGTAACAGCCTTGATTTTCTTGTGCATTGAGTTCACAAGAGCATTTATCTTTCTCATTTGATTATTATTCAACCCTTCCGACAATATTCTTAATGGTTGATAGTATCTGTATTATTCCAAAGCTAACAAATTCCTCCGCCAAATGAGTGCCACGAATTTTCATTTTAGAATAGAATTTACAGAATCCAGCTGGTCTGGTACACGTGAATGTTTGTGAGAAAGTCTCGACAAACACTGACCACATTTTCCCAGTGTGAACATGCTAGGAACATTACGCACACGACACGTACGTGCGCGCGTGAGAGCAAAATCGACGTAAAAATTGCCAAGCTCGAAGATCAAATTAGCGCAGATAATTTCTGTCAATTTTAGGGTGAAAATATTGGTATCATAGTTTGATGTATAAATATTGGTTTCAGTGATATTAACTTGTCAATAACCGAGGTGACATGATGAAAAGCCCTGTCTTGATGTGGCGTTGTTACGCGTTGACGTCACCGCCATGGTTGGTTGGAAACCTTTTAATTTACTCTCTGACAACTGAAAAACCCCTTTTTGTTGAAAAGTTTGAAACTGCACAGCAACATCTTGTTGCCTTTTTATTCACTTACGCAATTCAATAACTGGAACCAGTGTAACTTCGTCGGCCATACCATGATTGCAAAAAATTTATACTGATTGCAAATGCGAAAAAGATGTGGATAACTCCATTGCATCGATAAGCACTACAAAATGTGATCATGAAATTGTCATCATCATTATGCACGTGTTTTTGGCTTTTTATCATTTCCCCTACGTGATGCCATACATTTCATGGTTGAGTAGTTTTGACCGGCAATTTTAGTGCAAAGTAACAAAAATACATGTATGACCAATTTCATAATTTTCGGCCACATAGTCATTGATTTTTCGAATATCATGTTCTTATGCGTTTCTTTTTCCTTTCAAAATATTTATCAACATTGAGGTTTTGTGTTTAAAAAACTAATGTTGCTATTTATTCAATTTATTTTCAAGCTATCAGAAAACAAATGTAACACCGTAAAAATGTACTTGTTTCTACACCAAAATACACTAGCATAGACATCCTTTGGCACCATTGCGTTTAGGGCATCATAAGGCTAACTGGAAGATAAGTTCATAACCAAAGTATTACGCTGATTTTTAGTAATTTTTGTTATATTTTAGAAGGGTGCATGCGGGAGGGCGACTTACAAACTTGCCATGAAGATACGTTATAAACAAATCTTTTTACATGATAATGAAACTGTAGATTTTCTTCTTCCTTGTCTAAATTTTTACTTTGTGAATGGAAATTGTTAAATCAACACAGTAAAATGTACAAAAAAATAAAATTGTTGAGAAATATTTCCTTGCTTTGCTAACACAATTTCAAGCACCGTTTTCCTGTTTATCATTTATATATTTGTCACGTGATTCAGACAATAGTACATTTAAGGTTTTGCTTTTGTCGGTCTCAAGGCTTCGTGTCATTATCTGTAACGAAGTTATGTCCTGATATATAACTTTATCTTTTTGTCAAGTATGTTTTTAGTTTCTACACACATAGCTCAGTTAAAAATCAAAGCGAGGTCAATGCGCTTCAGTACATTTAATTTGACCTATAATTTGTGTCTTGAATAAAAATATCTTTGCAGGAGGCATAGTGTAAACGGAATTTAGTCGTTCCTGGGCCTCTGTAGTTATCACAGGGGTTACATACCAAACCCATGACGTCATAACTGTTGATCATGCAGTACCAGAGTGAAACTGAATCGTAACGAGAATTGATGTAAACAAACACAAGAAATTGGAGTTTAAAAGCATTTAGAATGAATATCATGTGTGATTCTTGTGGGAATAAAGCGTATGAATAAGGTGTGGTAATATAATTTTGCAATTTCCTCGTAGAATTATAGCAGGGAGGGTGTTTACTTGCCGATCAGTCTTTCCTCTGTCATTCGTAACAAAAAAGTTGCAAAAGTTCAACACTACGCTGCATACCTTGAAACTTATTTTTTGTTTCTATCTAATGTTCTTATTCTTTTGTTTTTGGAAAGTGCTGCTAGAATCGTATGGTATACGGGAATTGATGCTTTTTTTTCAATGTTATGAACAACATAAAAACCCTTTCCTCTTTATCACTGCAAAAGGATAATTGAAAAATGAGTTCGTACGAAAATATTATAATGAATTATAATTATGTTATAGAGAAAAAAGAGAGAAAAATAAAGTTTTAATTTAGTCTAATGTGTCTGTTGTGATTTTTCCCCTAACTCCTTTTAAGGTCAACACAATATCACTGCTTTCCTGTTTTAAGTTATACATATGTCACGCGATTCATTCAGATAGATGATTTTAGATTTTGTTTTTGCAATTCATATTCCTTTCAAAGTTTTTGATTGATGAAATACTTTGTTATAAGTTAATTATTAAATCAATATTTCAATATTTTTTTCTAATTAAACAACAAAATAGATATTCCATTACATAAGATTAAATTTTGATTGATGAACACAAACAACTGTTCAATGCTGAACTATATAATCAAATAATATGCGGATATATATTACAGATGAAAACAAAAAAAAGAAAATGTAAATTAACATTTTGGTTCATGAAAAAGAACACTGAAAGAAGTTTAAGTTAAACTTTGCTTGAATATATATTAAAGACCAATTTTCGAAATGTCCAAAGTTTGTAAAAGAGAACTAAAATGTTTATTTTTCTGGAATTTTACAATTCGGTTAAAAGAAATATGAATTATTTACATGCATCTTTCAATCCAAACCCTTCCACGGAACAAAGATACACAGACGACAAAGATATATTATTTTTTTAATTGAATGTCATAAAAACTATTTTTACTGTGTTTTTTCTTCAGTATAAAATCTAAAATGATAATCCTTTTTTTCAATGCAAAATCTAAGTCTGTTCATTTTTCTTAAAAAAAACCCCACATGAATCATCTATACTGAAAGGAAAAAGAAATGCATATTTTACTTTTAAATTAAATTAAAACTATCATTTCGAAAATGTTTTCCAGTATTGTTATTAGATATTTTAATTCATCTTTAATTTACAAGTTACCGAAATCTTTTGTGACTTTGACTGATAAATCCTGAGTTATTGGAATTGAAATGTTGATACCCCCAAAATTAAAATAAAAATGCTCATAAATTCCCTTGTACATTGGTAACAGCCTTGATTTTCTTGTGCATTGAGTTCACAAGAGCATTTATCTTTCTCATTTGATTATTATTCAACCCTTCCGACAATATTCTTAATGGTTGATAGTATCTGTATTATTCCAAAGCTAACAAATTCCTCCGCCAAATGAGTGCCACGAATTTTCATTTTAGAATAGAATTTACAGAATCCAGCTGGTCTGGTACACGTGAATGTTTGTGAGAAAGTCTCGACAAACACTGACCACATTTTCCCAGTGTGAACATGCTAGGAACATTACGCACACGACACGTACGTGCGCGCGTGAGAGCAAAATCGACGTAAAAATTGCCAAGCTCGAAGATCAAATTAGCGCAGATAATTTCTGTCAATTTTAGGGTGAAAATATTGGTATCATAGTTTGATGTATAAATATTGGTTTCAGTGATATTAACTTGTCAATAACCGAGGTGACATGATGAAAAGCCCTGTCTTGATGTGGCGTTGTTACGCGTCGACGTCACCGCCATGGTTGGTTGGAAACCTTTTAATTTACTCTCTGACAACTGAAAAACCCCTTTTTGTTGAAAAGTTTGAAACTGCACAGCAACATCTTGTTGCCTTTTTATTCACTTACGCAATTCAATAACTGGAACCAGTGTAACTTCGTCGGCCATACCATGATTGCAAAAAATTTATACTGATTGCAAATGCGAAAAAGATGTGGATAACTCCATTGCATCGATAAGCACTACAAAATGTGATCATGAAATTGTCATCATCATTATGCACGTGTTTTTGGCTTTTTATCATTTCCCCTACGTGATGCCATACATTTCATGGTTGAGTAGTTTTGACCGGCAATTTTAGTGCAAAGTAACAAAAATACATGTATGACCAATTTCATAATTTTCGGCCACATAGTCATTGATTTTTCGAATATCATGTTCTTATGCGTTTCTTTTTCCTTTCAAAATATTTATCAACATTGAGGTTTTGTGTTTAAAAAACTAATGTTGCTATTTATTCAATTTATTTTCAAGCTATCAGAAAACAAATGTAACACCGTAAAAATGTACTTGTTTCTACACCAAAATACACTAGCATAGACATCCTTTGGCACCATTGCGTTTAGGGCATCATAAGGCTAACTGGAAGATAAGTTCATAACCAAAGTATTACGCTGATTTTTAGTAATTTTTGTTATATTTTAGAAGGGTGCATGCGGGAGGGCGACTTACAAACTTGCCATGAAGATACGTTATAAACAAATCTTTTTACATGATAATGAAACTGTAGATTTTCTTCTTCCTTGTCTAAATTTTTACTTTGTGAATGGAAATTGTTAAATCAACACAGTAAAATGTACAAAAAAATAAAATTGTTGAGAAATATTTCCTTGCTTTGCTAACACAATTTCAAGCACCGTTTTCCTGTTTATCATTTATATATTTGTCACGTGATTCAGACAATAGTACATTTAAGGTTTTGCTTTTGTCGGTCTCAGGGCTTCGTGTCATTATCTGTAACGAAGTTATGTCCTGATATATAACTTTATCTTTTTGTCAAGTATGTTTTTAGTTTCTACACACATAGCTCAGTTAAAAATCAAAGCGAGGTCAATGCGCTTCAGTACATTTAATTTGACCTATAATTTGTGTCTTGAATAAAAATATCTTTGCAGGAGGCATAGTGTAAACGGAATTTAGTCGTTCCTGGGCCTCTGTAGTTATCACAGGGGTTACATACCAAACCCATGACGTCATAACTGTTGATCATGCAGTACCAGAGTGAAACTGAATCGTAACGAGAATTGATGTAAACAAACACAAGAAATTGGAGTTTAAAAGCATTTAGAATGAATATCATGTGTGATTCTTGTGGGAATAAAGCGTATGAATAAGGTGTGGTAATATATTTTTGCAATTTCCTCGTAGAATTATAGCAGGGAGGGTGTTTACTTGCCGATCAGTCTTTCCTCTGTCATTCGTAACAAAAAAGTTGCAAAAGTTCAACACTACGCTGCATACCTTGAAACTTATTTTTTGTTTCTATCTAATGTTCTTATTCTTTTGTTTTTGGAAAGTGCTGCTAGAATCGTATGGTATACGGGAATTGATGCTTTTTTTTCAATGTTATGAACAAAATGTAAATATTTTGGGAAGGTTTCGTCCGAAATTGTTGAATAATTATTTCTATAATAGGACAGTACGATTCTAGCAGCACTTTTCATGGTACAGAGATGCTTTTACATAACTATTATTACAAATTGAAACTAATTATCCCCTAAGTAGTGTTAAACTTTTCACTTTTTCATTAAGGCATATTTTCTAATTATAGACGTCACGTGTTGACGTCATGGTGAAGTGCCTCCTGTAGTATAACTCCCATTGAAGTTTATAGAATGCATAATTATAACAAAAGTTTAATGCTTGACTTTTCCGATTTATTGGTGTTAAATAATTATCAAAAAAGTGTGAATTCGCCGAATTCTGATCCATGTGCTGCCTTAACAAACCCGCAAAGGCATTTCGAAGCGAATGTTGTGGGTCCTTCAGATGAAACCTTAAGAGCTAAGCCCCTGTCATGGCAGGGCAGACGTTGGCACGATAAAATTCCAACACGTTTTGTACCCCTGCGCGCTGAGTTAAATTGACGGTTTATGATTACGTTTTCATATCAGTGAAAACTTTTTGTATGGGAAACTGTATCCCTTCAAGTAATTAAAATGATAAAACTTAAGTTTGAATTTTTTGGCAATATAAGCTGCAGCTTTGATGTTTAATTTTATGTTGCAAAAAAGTCATTTACAATTTCAAGGACAGCGAAAAAGAGCATTCATAAATTTCTGTTGTTAATATTAGATAACTCTTGAGAAATTCTCACTCAAATGAACATACATGTATTAGTAACAGAAGATATTTAAAAGCTCTCGATAATGCACAATTAAATTTTTGTCGTTAAGTACCATTTTTTTTTTAGATAAAACTATATTTTATTGTTCAGAGGTCTTTCTTTTGAAAAAAAAAATATAATTTATTCTAATTGATTATAAAACTTTTTAATTAATTACTTACAAATATATCATACATATTAATAGGAAAGAAAAATCTCATATAAATGAGCTCATATTACTTTAACTTGGCTATGACCATGCACTACTGACATCTGTCAGTGACCTTAAGGGATAATTATACACCATATACAAATTTTCTTATCTTCTACGCAGAAGATTTTCAATGGTATTCTTTTCTATATTTCGTGCAATTTACATGTAATTTGGGAATTTTACTTGTGTAATAATAGTATGTTAAAATACACTCTTGATATTTTAACCAGAAACTTTGCAGTAAGAAAACTTCACACAAAACATTTTTTTAATGTATTGAGCTGTAAATGTACATCTTTACACTTTTCTCTAAATTATGTGGCCTGTCCAAACATTGCTCTGTTAATCTAAATAAATTTTACTTAAAAAAGTGAGATAGGCGAAGATTTATGCAAAGATATTAGAGTTCACGTACAGTAACTGTCACATCGCTTGACATATATGCATTGGAAATTTATGAATATTTAATACACATGTATATTTTTCATAGCCATAACTAAATTTTTCTATATCGATAAAGGGATGGCTATTAACAATTGGAGTGTATTTTATAAGAAAAATCGTCGATATATCCTTTTATTTGATACCGTACCTGTGCTGCGTTGGTTAAATACAACTTCTTGTTTTATATTGATTTTATATGATCACAAGTACAGGTATTTATAGCACAGTATTTGTCAAATTTAGTGGTACCCAAAGGAAGGTCTTGTCATAAGAAATACACTTGTGAAATATGAAAGTCTTGGCTCCACTCATTCAAAAGTTATGGGCAAGGTTAAAGTTTTGCGGATAAACAGACAGACAGAGAGAGACAGCTGGACAGACAGGCGGACACGACAAAACTATATACCCACAAAACTTCGTTTACGGGGGCATAAAAAAGAACAGAAAAAACTAACAATGATTCATCGATAAAAGCCCGAGACGTGTAATTTTTGAAAAAAAATTGTTAAGTAATTTTTTTTATTTCGTAGAATTTTTGCGTACCTTGATCCTCGAGTTGATACACAGGGGCGTAACAGACAGTTAAGACACATATTCTTTAAGTTAATCCTATGAATTAATACATGAAATTTAATCCACGGAACCTAAAATTTGTATACAATCAACGAAAATTGGTCTGAACGTCTTTTGTTGAATTCACAGTTTATTACAATGTAGTGTGCTATAAACGCGATCAAATATCTTATACAGTCAGCTAAAGTCCTAATTTAAATCAAAATAAATAATAAATAAAAATATAAAATCAAATGATTTTGAAATATATGAATAATCATGGCTTTGCTGTTCTTGAGAAAGCTCAACCTTTTCTCTCTTTTTTTCCCTAAAATTTTTCATCCTGTTGAGCTCTCAACTACTTACTGAGGTCATGATTTAAACACATTTAATACGACTAATGAAAGATTTGTAAAACTTTGATCCCCTACTTGGCCTTACCCTTTCCCGGCGGTAGGGTCATCATTTAAACAATCCAAAATCTACACTTTCTGATGATGCTTCAATATCAATATAACTAATCATAGCTTTGTTGCTCTTGAGAGGGTTTTAAATTTTTTTTTATATCTGGCAAAATAAATCTTTGATCCCCATGGGTAGCCTCATCCTAACTCAGTGTCATCATTTAAACAGACTAGAATCTAAGCTATGCAGGGATTCTTCCTTATTAACATGATCAACCATTGCTCTCTTCAGATGAAGAAATGTCCAGATTTTTTCCTATTTGTTCATTTATAAAACATTAATTAACACTTATTGTGGCCTCACCCTAACCCTGGGTTCATCATTTGAACAAAATTAAATCGAAACTATGAAAAGAAGGTTTTCTTTAAGTTTAACTCGTTTGGCCAATGGCTTTTGAGAAGATTTTTAAAGATACTCCCACATTTTTGCTATTTCTAAATTATCGCCTCTTGAAAGAGGACGTGACCATTCTAGTGATCCAACTAATTTGTTTTTTAAGTAAGGATTCAGGATTATCACATAGAACATAGAAGATGATAAATGAAATGAAACGAAATTAAGACAAAATATAAAATACAATTAAAATTTCAAAGGTCCTTAAAGGTGCATAAACACGGATTAAGTTTAATATTTTTCAAATTTTCTGTATAATATCGCAACTTTTATGTTGATATAGCTTTTCACACAAAAATATGATACAAACATATTTCCCGGAAATTATTTTAATCTACATATTTCGGAACGCATTTGATTAACACATCCTTGTATTATCACAAATTGTACTTGTTCATTAATTGTATTTAAGTTTTGTTTAAGTTATATATTTAAAGATCAAACTGTCTACTGATTGGGTATACAGAAAAACAATCTACGCAAAAAAAAAAAAAAAACTTTAGCAAGCAGTATGTGAAACAGTTAAGACAACCCATCTCCAATCCCCACCCCTGCCAAGTAATTGTATTTTTTTTAAGTCCAAGAGGCATAATTCTGTTAGTTATTGCTTGAAATCCGTGGATAATGCAGCGTATAAATGATGATCTAGCAATCAGTATGAAAAAAAAAATTGTGTCATTTCATTTAATGATAGATTATATTTTCTGACACATAAACACACAATATAAAACTGCATAAAATACAACTTTGAAAATATATTGACATGTACTATATACAGTATCAAACAAAAACAAAATTTGCATGTTTCACAATAACGTATGCCAGATTTTTGCATCATTTTAAATTTCAAATTCAATTGTAAAATCGTGCTGTAATTGTCGATGTGTAATTTTAGATTAACCCAGAGAAACAATTTTGCACAACATATATATTTTCAACATTCCTTCATTCTTCCTATTCTAAAAAAACGAAATGCATAATCCCGAATGATAATTAATAAACAATGCATGATTTCAAACAAAGAACTATAAAAAAAATCAAACAAACAAACAAATACAAAATTAATACATGTACATTGTACAGGCATTTTCAAGTTCAAACAATGCATAATATAAATCAAAGCACTATAAAGGAAATCAACAAACAAATTTAATACAAAATTAAAACATGTACAGACATTTTCAAGTTCAAACAATGCACAATATAAATCAAAGCACTATAAATGAAATCAACACATAAAATTAATACAACATTAATACAAGTACACACATTTTCAATTTCAAAAAAAAAAAAAAAGAAAAGATAAAAAAGAAATCAATTATATATCGACAAATGTAAAACATGCAATTAAAAAAAGAAATGTTTCTGTGACGTGAATTTTTATTTCATAGAATTTTGCGTACCTTCTTCAGCTAATTGTTGTTCAGGGGCTTAAAAGACACATGCCGTGAAAATCTGTACATATTAAGGAATATTTGATATATAACCCCCCACCCACCCACCCACCCCCGAACATATAATCTTTATACAATTAAAAAACATTGTTCCAAACGAATTTCGATTAATCAACAGAATATAACTATATGTTGTAAACATAACAGTTCGAACACATGTGTCAACTGTATATAGCTAAAATTTATTTAAATAAAGCCCTTAATTACACCCAAATAAATAATCATTACTCGTCTTACACAATAAATTTAAATATTACAAAAACACAGTACTATGGTTTAGCTTTATATCAAATAACGACTGCTTCCTTGCTGCTTACAAGAACAAAAAGAATTATGTAGCCGCAAGCCTTTGCTTTCTTGAAACAAGACGCTTTATTAGACTGAATTTGTTTTATAGCTTAAACCTTTAAATAGCAGTAGTACAATATAATAAAGAAAGCCATATGACATAAAAAATAAGTAAGCTTAATAAATGTCTGTGAATACGTAAACATTTTATTCAAAAGAACTTTTTTTGTGTTTTCTTAGAAAAAAAAAATTAAAAAAAATAAAATAATTCTTGCGTATTAAAGTATTACAATTAAATATCAACAATAAAAAAGAAATTCTTTTAAGTGCAATATCTCCATCTCGCTTTTACATACGCAGTATCCATCTCAAAAGAATCAATTGTCACAGAAAATTTGGCGATTAACAGTACTGCAGTAATTACTAAATTTAAAAGAAAAAAAAAGAATCCACACAATAAATATCTGTAAACCAAATATAAAACACAAATTCCAAGCATTCCAACATTTTTGCAAGGTCTAATCAAAGCTTGAATTTATTTTCCTCCATATCTCAAAAATAACATGAAAACACTTGGTATTGAGAAACCATTGAATCCATCTTCAGAATAAAAACTGAGCACCATACTGTACTAAAAGTTCAGCGATATTGTCATGACCATATAAATATGCTATATACAGTGGACTCATATTGTCTTTATTGCATAAATTAATGCAAGTATTATTTCTCATTAATAATAATTCAACCGTGCTGTAATGTCCGTGTTCACAGGCTATGTAGAGTGGACTGGTCCCCTCGAAGTCACATAAATTGATGTCGGCACCTTTGTTCAATAAAAGTTTAACCATTCTGTCTTCATCATTGAGACATGCGTTGTTCAATAAAGGATTAACCTTGCCTTCATTACCTTTGAAACATGCTATGTACATCGGACTGCAGTTGCCTTTATTGCATAAATTTACATCAGAACCTGAATTAAATATAAGTTCGATTGTGCTGCAATGTGAGTTTTCACAAGCTATCCAAAGAGAACTATTTCCATCTTTTACACATAAATTAATGTCAGCACCGTTGTTCAATAACAGTTGTGTCGTTCAATCATGTCCATTTTGATAAGCTATCTAATGAGAACTGGCTCAATTTTTTTCACATAAATTGATGTCAGCACCGTCGTTCAGTAACAATTATGCCGTGTTATCAAATCTTTTGGACTGAATCCATCATTATCACATAAACTGATATCTGCACCCTTTTTAGTAGCAATTGTACCGTGCTATCATGTCCATTTTGACAAGCTATATAAAGAGGACTGGCTCCATTCTTATTACATTATTACGTTAAATTGATGTCGGAACCGTTGTTCATTAACAGTCGTACAGTTCTATCATGTCCCTTAAAACACGCTATGTGAAGAGGACTGACTCCCACATTATCACATAAATTGATGTTGGCACCATTGTTCAGTAACAGTTGTACCGTGCTATCATGTCCATTTTCACAACCTATATAAAGAGGACTGGCTCCATTCTTCTCACATAAATTGATGTCGGCACCGTTGTTCAGTAACAGTTGTACCGTGGTATCATGTCCATTTTGACAAGCTATATAAAGAGGACTGGCTCCATTCTTCTCACATAAATTGATGTCAGCACCGTTGTTCAGTAACAGTTGTACCGTGCTATCATGTCCATTTTGACAAGCTGTATAAAGAGGACTGGCTCCATTCTTCTCACATAAATTGATGTTGGCACCGTTGTTCAGTAACAGTTGTACCGTGCTATTATGTCCATTTTCACAACCTATTTAAAGAGGACTGGCTCCATTCTTCTCACATAAATTGATGTCGGCACCGTTGTTCAGTAATAATTGTACCGTGCTATCATGTCCATTTTGACAAGCTATATTAAGAGGACTGACTCCATTTTTCTTACATAAATTGATGTCAGCACCGTTGTTCAGTAACAGTTGTACCGTGCTATCATGTCCATTTTGACAAGCTGTATAAAGAGGACTGGCTCCATTCTTCTCACATAAATTGATGTTGGCACCGTTGTTCAGTAACAGTTGTACCGTGCTATTATGTCCATTTTCACAACCTATTTAAAGAGGACTGGCTCCATTCTTCTCACATAAATTGATGTCGGCACCGTTGTTCAGTAATAATTGTACCGTGCTATCATGTCCATTTGGACAAGCTATATTAAGAGGACTGACTCCATTTTTCTTACATAAATTGATGTCGGCACAATTGTTCAGTAACAGTTGTACCGTGCTATCATGTCCAATGTGACAAGCTATATGAAGAGGACTGACTCCATTTATATCACATAAGTTGATATCGGCACCGTTGTTCAGTAACAGTTGTACCGTGCTATCATGTCTTACTTGACAAGCTATATGAAGAGGACTGGTTCCATTCTTGTTGCACAAATTGATGTCGGCACCGTTGTTCAGTAACAGTTGTACCGTGCTATCATGTCCTTTTTGACAAGCTATATAAAGAGGACTGACTCCATTCTTCTTACATAAATTGATGTTGGCACAGTTGTTCAGTAACAGTTGAACCGTGCTATCATGTCCAATGTGACAAGCTATATGAAGAGGACTGACTCCATTTATATCACATAAGTTGATATCGGCACCGTTGTTCAGTAATAATTGTACCGTGCTATCATGTCTCTTTTGACAAGCTATATGAAGAGGACTGGTTCCATTCTTGTTGCACAAATTGATGTCGTCACCGTTGTTCAGTAACAGTTGTACCGTGCTATCATGTCCACTTTGACAAGCTGTATAAAGAGGACTGACTCCATTCTTCTCACATAAATTGATGTCAGCACCGTTGTTCAGTAACAGTTGTACCGTGCTATCACGTCCCCTATAACAAGCTATATAAAAAGGACTGGCTCCATCATTATCACATTCATTGATGTTGGCACAGTTGTTCAGTAACAGTTGAACCGTGCTATCATGTCCAATGTGACAAGCTATATAAAGAGGACTGACTCCATTTATATCACATAAGTTGATATCGGCACCGTTGTTCAGTAACAGTTGTACCGTGCTATCATGTCTCTTTTGACAAGCTATATGAAGAGGACTGACTCCATTCTTGTTGCACAAATTGATGTCGGCACCGTTGTTCAGTAACAGTTGTACCGTGCTATCATGTCCATTTTCACAAGCTATATAAAGAGGACTGACTCCATCCTTCTCACATAAATTGATGTCAGCACCGTTGTTCAGTAATAATTGTACCGTGCTATCATGTCCATTTTCACAAACTATATAAAGAGGACTGGCTCCAACATTATCACATAAATTGATGTCAGCACCGTTGTTCAGTAACAGTTGTACCGTGCTATCATGTCCATTTTGACAAGCTGCCAAAAGAGAACTGTCTCCATTATTATCACATAAATTGATGTCGGCACAATTGTTCAGTAACAGTTGTACCGTGCTATCATGTCCTTTGAAACAAGCTCTATGTAGAGGACTGACTCCATTCTTGTTGCATAAATTGATGTCGGCACCGTTCTTCAGTAACAGTTGTACCGTGCTATCACGCCCTCTGTAATAAGCCTTACAAGGATGACTATCTCCATTCTTAATATCACATAAATTGATTTTATCACCGTAGCTCAGTAAGGATATAGTTGTATTATCACGTCTTTCTCTAGTTTTTGTGTCGGTCTCTTTGAAATGATCTTCATCATTTGCAGCGGCAAGTATTAACGGATTCCACAGGTCTCCAGTTGTTAACTTATTTACGTCAGCACCAAGTCTTAATAATTCCTTTACTACTGAAAAGTTATGAAAAACCGAAGCAACATGAATTGGTAAAGAGTCATCCCATATTTCCATCATTGCTGTTTTTTTATATTCTTCACTGAGAGAATTTAGTAGGTTTAAATCGCCATTCGCACATATAGCAGTAAATATAGGATATTCTTTTAACTTTGTTTCAGTGATTTTTTTTATGAAAAATGAAGAAATATCAGAATGACAAAATACAGTAAGGCCAACTAAAGGGCATATTTCTCTTTCAAATGAATAAAGGAAATCAAGTCTTGTGAAAAAAGATCTTTCAAATGAACTTTGAAATTCCGATATGTCTTTTTCACACTTAATTTTTACAAGAAGTATTTCAAGCGAATCCACTTTTTCCTTGAAAGAATTGATCACACTCTCTTTCCTCAAACATGGATTGAGTAGGACATCTACAAGGTGTTCGGTTTGCATGTCAATGATAAACCTGTCCACAAGATCATCAATGTACTCTTCAGGAAGGTAAACAGTGAAGGGATTGCGATCTTCCCCTTCTGTATCGTCTTCTATCCTCACCCGGCGTCTCAGAAAACCACTGTCTGCGTACTGTATTGTTTCTTGTGGACAATCAACACCAAACACTAGTGTCGTTATCTCCATAATAAAGTCGTGAAGGAATTGGAAAGCATTTCCGACACGTTTGACATAGGATCCTTTCAGTTCATGTAGAGTACTACGAATGACTGATACATGTGTGTTTTCTTGTAACTCACACATACCTAAAACTTCTTTAAATTTCATCAAACAAATATCATTCTTTACAATAGCATCGATTTTCAAATTGTTTTTAAAAGCCACTATCAAGATAAGTGAGCAAAATCTTTTCTTGTCTGTTTTCTTCCAAACTTCAATTTCCTTTTTAATAAATTTGTACGGATTTTTAAAGAAATCGACCCCCTTTTCTTTGTAGTTCGCCTCCCTTGAATAAAGCTTACAAAGCAATGGGAAGTAAGCTTCGGTTTTGATTATTTCGGTAAAAACCTCCTCGGATAAATGAAGATTCTGTGAATACTGATTTAAGATCGCTCTTTTCTCGTCAATCGTCAGTCCATTTTTTTCGTTATCAATTTCTACTGCAGATGAGTCATCCAATAAGTTACCCTTGATTCTCTTGTCATAAAAGACACATCTTCTACATGATATCAATAGTTTATTTTTCTTCAAACAAATCTCCAGCGTTTTCTCTAAACTTTTCCATGAATGATATAAAATTTCATCTAACTTAAAGGATCATTGAATACAAATAATGTACGATTTTCTGAGACTCCGGTTGAACAGATCTTTTTAATTTCTTGCACCTTATCCACCGGTATGACATTCCATCCCTGCTCTTTTAGAAAAAGTGCAATATGCTGAATTATTGCAGATTTTCCGGACCCAGAATTTCCAACCACTGTGATAAGGTTAAGACTTTTAAGTTTTTCTTGAACTACTTCACTTGCTCTTGTAGGAATGAAATCAATGTCGTCTTCTCGCCAATTGTCCAGAATCTCTTTTACCAGAGTATTTTCTGAAAAAGATATCTTTTTAAGATAATAAGTATAAAAACAGAAAATAGGAAATTGTTAAATTAAATTGTATTTTTTTTTTGGTAAAACTGTATAATTGTCCACCAAGATTGTTCTTTTAAATTCAACTACCGGTAAATCTGAATTAAGTATTGAAACATACTGTTGCATTATTTATTTTCAAATTCATTCAAAAGTCAAATGTTAGCATGAAACAATATTCTCCGCCTGATCGTATGTAGTAAATATTTTAAAGACAGTATTTATTATAGTCACCTTTGTCTTCGAATTTTCTTTTCAATTCTTGCAAATCCTTTTCCACAGAAAATATTTTTTCCATTAGAGATTGGTTATTCTTATAATCTGCCCTAAGTTTTTCTATGACTGTTGTTTCGTACTCCTCTTCCAGGGCCTGACTTTGAATATTACTCAGGCCAGACAAATAGTCTTTGTTTGTGTGCGTTTGCTGTCTTTGGCAGATATCAGTTATGATTGACCACGTGTCATCAAACTCTGTCTGTGAGGTAGAAGCCGAGCTTATGTGTCCAAACATGTTGTTTCTTATCATCCTTATCCTCTCAACGTCATCGCCAATCGTTATTTCTCTCGCTGACGGCATCGTGTTCCCACCCCAACCTTTTGTTGGACGAGGAATCTTTTTACATATGTTTCTTATCAGTGTATATAACAATGTAATATCAAACTCTTTATAACCATCTGTTCTGGCACCTATAAGACGAAGTTCTTGCTCGGGGCGTATGCTTTTGTAAATTGATGATGCTTTCACTTTGTTGTAGACAAGACCAGGAGGTACCTCCATTTCTAAGACATCTCTACCGGCCTGGGTCAATTCTTCGTTTATTGCCATTCCGAGTTTAGCAAACCTAGAACGGTCGCCAGGGTTTGCTCCAGAGGCCATATTCGAGTTCTTGCAGTTTAATTAACACTCTGAAATGACAATACAATGTTTTATCGATTTTTTTAATTTACCTACGAAGACAATCATGATATTTTTTGCAAAAGTATTCATTTCTTAAGGAAGTTATATATTTCAGCTTTAAGCATGTCGGTGTGTCTTTGTTTAATAGCTAGTCACGAATTAAAATGATAATTCGTTTTCCTTATTAAAACTGTTCAACTGGAAATTGAAATGGTACACGTGAGTTCAGAATCCAGCATGAAAAATACAGTTGAATTAATTTATTACACAGATGCTAAAAATCACATATTTCAAGAATTTTCTGAAATAAAAGGTAATCTTATACATCTGTCAGCATTTGACTTAAGGCTAGATTGTCTCTGTTGACATGGTCCTTACCGGCCATAGATCTTTCTAAATAACGAGTTAAATTAAGACTGATGGTATTTATGTTTCATGAATTTGTTTGTCAAAAAATTACCTCGATTCCTCGTCACCGAATTGCATTTTTTGATATAAAAACTTATGACAACAAGCCTTTTTATAAAAGGAAAGGTTTTGCAACCCAGTCTAAACGTTGCGCAGTCTCAATTATGGGTCAATAAATACGTGAAAATAGAGATATTCATATGATTCTGGGATTGGTGTAGCTAGTCATTAGTTGTATCCATGTCATATTATTTTATCTAAAGTAAAATCTATAAGATTGAAATATTTAACATTCAGGTAAAAATATCAGGAACAACAACAACAAACACACACAAAAAATAATAACAATAAATTAAAATCGACAATGACAAATTTGGTTATTCTAAATACAAATATTTCATTTTTATTTCAAAAGTTCTTGGAAAATGCATTCTTGCTAATTTTAAAATTATGTCCAATTAATAGCCATGCATACAATGCTTTAAATGAGAGGGGGGGGTAACTACGTGTAATTTTTGTGGAAATTAATATTGTTTTCTATACGGATATCATATGGATGACAACCGACCCACCCGCCAACCCCCTCCCCACAAGAGAGGAGGCTCTTGGCTTTCAAATATCAAATTCTAATGATTTCCTGCAAACATAAAAAAATATTTTTAAAAAAATCAAACACAAATTGTAATGAAATGCAAACAATTATTTTTCGAAATAATTCTTATTAAATGAATTGCATTTACAGCAGAACTCGTTTATAACGAAGTCATCAGGACCAATGAAATTACTTCGTTATATCCGAATTCGTCATGACCGTATACCAAATTCATTTAGTGTATATAACTGGGGAGCCAAGATGACTTCGTTATATCCGTGAAATCGCAATATCCGTGGTTGTAATAAACGAGTTTTACTGTATTTATTAGTTTAACATTCAATACGACATTTCTTATGTCTACTGCATGGAAGATGCAACAAATGCAAAAGTACCATTTAGCACAGATGTATATTTGAAATAATACTGTTAGTATGCATACCTTTCAATACATGTAATCTAAAAATATTTATGTCTAACCAACGTTTTAAAAATGACTTAATTATTATTTCATATGACGGAGAACATTTTTTTTCACAAAAATTGAAAAGCTAAGTACACAAAAAAGATTTATTATGCACCAAAATAGGAACTTTATCTAACGGGAGATTCGCAAAATGAACGGGAAGAATGAATATATTTATAGTGAGACTTGAAAAGTAGCAATCTGAGAATATACCGCGTCCTTGCAACGTCGGGGGATTTCGGATTTAAAGCACGTGCCGTGAGACCCCTGACTTATTTCATTAAAAAATCTGTGGACTTGCTTCTCTCTATTGGAAGCACCAATCTAATTAAAGCTTTCATAAAGAGTTAAATAATGTAAACAGAAATGAATCAGTTTACACCTCAAATGAACTAAATACAACTTTTTTGACATGTAATGGCTTAATATTATTTGTTATATATTTGTTTTGTGATCAGAAAAAGAATATTTTTTTCCAGAAGATGTGACTATACATAGTTGTCTATCATGGAATGGCCTTATGTGATTTGTTGAGATGTAAGAAAAAAAATTTCATTGGTATTTTTTCTAAAAAATGTCGGTACAGTCAGCCTACGATTTTTTAGGGGTTTAACGGCAACGCGTTGACTCAGAACCCCTGATAGATCTATTGCGTGGATGAATATAGCCAGTCGTCCGGGAGAAGTTCACAATAAAATCAATATTCAGGGCGGGGAAGGGGGGTTACTTTAAAGAAGTTTTAGTCTGGTTCCAATCAAAAATCAATTTCAAAATTAGATACATGGGGAAAAAGCAGAAAATGTTTAAAAATAAAAAATACCATACTTTTGTCAAAAATCAATAAAGTGGAATGTAATACAAAATTGATCTGTTGTTTATCAAGGTACTCTTACATACCAAAAATCAGGTCAATATCTGCAAGCACTAATTATTATTAGTGAACAAAGTCGGGGACGACATATTGTTATTGTGTGCATGTTTTAGTTATAAAAACTGTTTCTCGGAGATGGCTGGGGCAATCGTCCTGAAACTTTCCTCAAAGGAGGATCACTGGTTGTAGTTGTAATGTGTGGTCATTCAGTTTCAAAAAAGCAACGAATTTTGTCCGCGAGTGTTCTTTTTGATCCCTGAAACATTCTTCATGATATTTTCCTTGTAATGATTGGTATCTGTAATTGTGCTCATTGGATTTAAAAATTTGCAATTGTCATTAGTTTTTTTAAACAATAAAATGCTTTCTTTGTTTGTTGTTACTGGAATGAACGGAAGCAGCTGTTGCATAAAAAATGTAATTTTTCTTTCTGCAATAGCTGCGAAAGCATTTTTTTGTTTATATTTATATCTGTTTAAATAATCAATTAAAGTAGGATTATAAAGATTAATTATTGTATTAATGATGCGAACGTCTTTATACGTTTCATTGATGGAACAGCCACTGATTAAGAAATCTGTTCAGGCGACCTGCCAACTGTAGTTTATGCAGATATGAACGCAATGGGGTTTCTTAAGAAATAAAGGAGAAAAATTTCCAGTGGATGTAAATATATGGGAACAATAAAAAAGTGAAAATTCTTTTACTTTGTTTTTTAAACCAAAGTACTGAAAGTACTGATGCAACACTATTTAGTGTTCACTGAAAACAATGCACGTAAATACTGAAGGAAATACGACCAAGCTCTATTTAGTATCAATATTAACACGGAAAGTTTTATTACAACAAAAGACTTTGAATAATAGGATATATCTTCTGGAAATGTAGTTCGTTTCTGACAAGGAAGAAAACAAGCTGAATTACGTGATGGGGTTTTCTCTACCAGGAAGCTTAGGATTTTTCTCAAAAGCGTCTATAAAGAGTTTAGACTATTTGTTTGCTTGTCTGTTTCAGTCAAATTTATTTTTAAGTGCAACGAGCGTCTTGCTTTCACGTGATTATAATTAATAAGGTAACAAAATGTTCACGCACTCTTAAAATTAAAACCAGAGGGCTATTTCCGGCAATATTTTCAATGTTCATATTTTTTGTGTCGAATGGGGAATAAAAACAATGTTTTATGTAATGTAAAGGTAACTAGTTATTAATCCTAACAACAACAACTCCCACTTATCCATTCTTTTACATTTTCAAAGTAATTTATTACCAACAACAACAACATCAACCCAACCACCCCCTCCGGAAAGAAATGTTTTATTGTAGATTGTTTAGAAACCTGTAAATAAAAAAAAGTGTTCAATAAATGTTTGTAAGGCTACAAATATAAAGATGTGCAGAATTTTGCATTTTTACACAAATTGAGCAATGCACTTAGAACTCATAATTTGAACAAAGGATCATCTAACTTAAAAAAAAACACAATACCTTTTAGTTTTCACTGAAAACAATGCACGTAAATACGGAAGGAAATATGATTAAGCTCTATATAGTATCAATATTAACACGGAAAGTTTTATTACAACAAAAGACTTTGAATTATAGGATATATCTTCTGGAAATACATTTTTTTTCATGACAGTCGTTTCTGTCAAGGAAGAAAATAATTTTTATTACCTGAAGGGGATTTCTCTACCAGGAAGCTTAGGATTTTTCTCAAAAGCGTCTATAAATGTAGAATATATTGGTTTTTCTGTTTCAGTCAAATTTCTTTTTAAATGTAATGATCGTCTTGTTTTCACGTGATTAGAAAGAGTAAGGTTACCAAAACTTCTCACACTCTTAAAATTAAAACAACCAGAGGGCTATTTCCGGCAAGATTTTCAATGTTCATACTTTTTTGTGTCGGGTGGGGGATAAAAACAATGTTTTATGTAATGTATAGGTACAGACATTGAGACGTGCTACTACTCCACACGCTCGCTGCACGAACGGTGCACGAACGCTACACGGTTTACACGAAATGCTACACGGTTTGCCCGAAACGCTACACGGTTTACACGAAACGCTTTGCACGAAAGGCTGCTTTGTACACGTTTCTCGCACTTTTTGGCCTCGGTATGGATTTTTTACTCGGAATATCTTGGACATTAATACGGTTTCATCATTAATTAAATATAAATCTTTCACAAAGCAACATTTAGCAGTTGTTTAGATTAAATATTAGTACATTAGTATCATTTAAACCGATAAAAATATTTAATATTCTGACAGTTGTAATGAATAAATAAATAATTGTCGTTTCGTATTTATTTATTTATCCAAATGTTTAAAAACAAAATACCGATGTCATGAATGACTGTTTGATAAAATACAATTTTTATATATAAGTCATTCATTACAATTTATTTCTTGCATTTAAATAATTTTACGAGTATAGTTTGATACATTTAACAAAAATTCGATTTCTTATTGAGAAATTTGAATTAATTGATTTTAAATAATATTTATTATATTGCGTTTGATTTCCGTAGGCGGATTATTCTTCTTGAGTTTGATTTAATAATAAAATTTGCCTAAATACTCTATTAAGGATTATTGATATAATTGATAAGAATTATTTTTTTTATCTAACGCAAGCATTATCTGTAGGTGGGAAACCGGTGGGGGGGGGGGGGTAAATGTGATGATTTAATTCATGTTCATTCTCTTTCTCTATTTACATGAAGCTTTTCAAATAACACCAGTATACTCATCATACTGTAAAATCCTTCATTTCAAAACCCGACTAGACGTATGTAAGTTTGTGTACATTAATTATATAGTCGCGGCATTTGACTATACATTGTACATACAATATAGATCGATCTTACACGGAATTTAGGTATATTTTGTACTAGAAAACAAAAATATTTTAGATTAAAAAGTACCTGATTTATAAAACAAATGAAATAAAATACAATTATTCAAGATAAACTCCTAAACTTATTCATGAAAGGACTACCAAATCAGTTCTGTTTATTTTACTGTTGACGGATAGAAAATCGGATTTACAAATAAAAGATTAAATAAGTTGTACCCATTAAATTTAATAGAACCATTTTATGTCAAAAAAATATAACTCAGTCGTAATTTTCGGGTGTTGCTGAAACGCGGAACGGAAAACGGAACGGAAAGCGGAACGGAACGGAAAACGGAAAAAATTTTGACAAACAAATAACATAGATTCAATATAAATCAGTCAAAGGGCAATATTCTTGTTGTAAAAGTCATTTCTAATAAAATTTTATTGTAAACTATTATATATTCAAGAGTTATACACACTCTCCGTGGAAAAAATGCTACTGAAAGAAATCCCCTCCCCCACACACATACATGGGCAAAAGACATATCCCCTCTTTTTTTGCTTGTCAAATTTGTTGTATGTTGAAATTTTTTTTTCTATCCCCAACCCCCTCTTTCAATGTCAATGTCTGAAAAGACAAAAACATCTAGTTATACTACTGTAAATCACTTTTTATTCGCGAGAACTTTATTTTTGCGTTACCGTAATTGCGCGAAACGGTATGCTTGCAAAAATTTCATTCTCGCGTATTTTAGAATTCCTTAAGATTATATAGAAAAAGGACCACAATTCGTGAAAATTTTGTCTCGCTTATGAATAGTCAATGACTACCTCGCGAAAATAAGGTGTCGCGAAAATTAAGTCATCTACAGTATTCAGATTTTGCATGCAGTGTCGAATCCGGAGTCATGAAAGGGGGGGCAGTTTCGGGTCTGTGTAGGGCCCCAAAGCCACATTAAAAATTGATTTATCAAACCTTATGTACATTTTGGACACAAAAACGGGGGGGGGGGACCTATTACAACTTCTCAGATCTTTCCGATGAGCGGTTAAACACACTCATTTTTTACGGGGTCATTCATGTACGCCCCCTCTCCCCCAACATGCACACATATGTGCTGCAAACAAACAAAATTTAACTTTAATGTATGCAAAAATTCTGCAGTCTGCATTATATCTACCACAACTCTGTCTATCCAGAAAAGGACTCTATATTAAATAAAATTTTAACGACCATTGTGTATCAGAGATGTTTATTCGAGCTTACCCTAGACGTAATCTTAATATTTTTTTAAAATCATTTTTCTTCTCTTTCCATGGTTCATTTAGATATCAAATATTTGCCCCCCCCCCCCCCCCAAGTCATAACCTTTTAACTACGGAAATGTTCGTTCAAGTTCACATTTTCACACTTTTTGTGAATATAATAAATGTTGTAAGTTAGTGTAAAAAAAAACAGTACTGAAAAATGTTGGGAGTTGGAACTTATCCCCCTCCCGAATCAAACAATTGTTTTCATTTTGTGATTTATCTCCCTTCCCAAATCAAACAATTGTCTTCTTTTTGTGTTTTTTTTTTTTTGGTCAAAACTTTTTCCAGTTCATTTGACCCCCACCTTTTTCAATGTCGATTATATGTAACTGCTATGTTAGCGACTTTTGTAAATAAGAGACTGAGCATGGCAAAATCAATTTTATTTAATACTGGGGGATTGATTGTGTAAAAATGTACAAGATATACGGTTAATGATAAAATTTGTGTATTTTAAGTGATTTAATCCAAAATGATATATTTCGTTTTCCGTTCCGTTCCGCTTTCCGTTCCGCGTTTTAGCAACACCCGTAATTTTCAGGTGTCATTAAGCCGTGAACTCAACAGGTATATAAATAGCAAAACAGGTTTTCAGTTTCATGCACTCGGAGCCCGTGATCGCTGTTGTAAATGACCTTGATCACAGTTGAATTAAAGACGGAAAGAAGATTCCAATATATTTTAAGGGGTGTACATGTATCTGTATACACATTTAACAAAGGATTTAAAAAAGAATAGAAAATTAACAATTGTTCAAACTAACATTAACATTAGATTGAAAGTTACAACAAAAAAATAAAATTCTGTACTAGTAATTTAACACCCCCCCCGCCCGTTTCTAAACATGCCGTCGTTATGGCATGTGAATTAAAATTATAATTCAATTATTTGACAATAATTAGCAACAAATTTTATGTATTAAAAATATTAACTCTTTGCCTATCACGCCGTCTGTGACGTAATAGTAGCATTACATTTGTTTCTATTTGATGACGTTATCCTTTTCCCCACAGCGCACTTGCGATTACGTGCTGAAAAGACGTGGTGTTGAAGATGAATATTTACACGTGTATGTAGCAATGGTTGTCGTATATATCGCCATAATATTCATGCAACCATCTTTAATGTTGAATTCAAGTATTAATGGTGGTATTATCCTGTTTATTTAGTTCAAATGTTTCACGTGGAATGGTACAAACTAAATTTATTAACTTAGCTTACAACGTATTTATTTTAAATTTCAAATTTAAGTACGGCTCCGTGTAAAAATCATGCAGACTGTACAGAAAAGGTGATTCATCGACCATCTTCAAATTCAATAAAATTGGGTTTAATATATTCATTTGGGTCTAAAATGAAAATAAACGGTTGATTTTGTTATAATTCTTCTTTTTTCATATAGCCAGGGATAAAGTACTTGAGGTGTAATTTTGTATAGATAGTGTGCAAATAATGCCTATTTCAGAAAAGAATATCTTTAAAACCCTAGAAGATGTACAAAAACTTAATACATAATTCAAGTGAACATGGAAGGCTTCATAAAAATTTACTTTAATATTTTTGTGCAAACGAAGTATTGAAAAAATACAAGGTGTTTAAAATCGAGAATTTGTCAAGATTCTTCAAATGAGTTATCTCCCTTTGCAATTTTACATAGGTGGCGCTAGTACAAAAAAATGGCAGCCTCCATGGTTAGCTGTAAGCTGCAAAGTTATTTTGATGCATCCTGTGATGTTTATAGCAAAAAAATATGTGTGAAGTGACATAAATTGTTTGAAAGGATTCTACAAGAACAGATTAGGCATAGTTTTCGGGCAAAAGTATAGCCATGTGTCGTGTTGATTAGTATATTGACCTTGTTGACGTTCTCCCGAAATGCTACTCGTCTACTGACACCGTTGTGATCTATCTCATAAGTTTAACTTCTACGGTAATCCACCAAAGTCCAAGAGTAAACTCTCAGAGAGGGGTGGCAGTCCGATTTTGTCAGCTTACTCGACTTCGAGAGGGAAGATAATGTACATTTGGACAGTTACATTTGACCAGGTAAGATCAGGTCCAGAACACTGCAGAACAATTTCTTGATTAAGATAATTAATTTTGTAGCTTGAAATAGCTATGTAGCTTTAATATGTTGACGGTGCGAACGTTAGGGCGAGCGCATATACTTATCCATTTTCATTTAGATTGGACATGTAAATCCGCACGTGACATTCGGTGCGTATTAGATTCTTACATCATATGACGTCGTTTGTATATTGCTTTACCAAACCGAAGCCTGAACAAGGCTGATTTCAATCAGTTTATGACTATCTTTCTGCAATAAACAAATAAATTCATTAAATCAAGACAAGTTTATTATTCGTTTAACTTTTGTTGTTAGTCTTGCGAGAATGTTGCTTTAGAGTTTGTGTATGAAGCGATGCATTGTGGGTCTAAATTACTGCGGTAAAAAATTCTTTGGAATGAATGTGCAGTAGTCTGAATTTTCTCTTTGCCCAGGGGTTGTCATCATAACTCGCAGTTATGTGCATCGCTTTGCGACCCTTGCTGCACTCGCTATTAATCTATTCAAAATAGCTTGGTAAAGCTTTTTATATGCAGTCAAAAGTATTTTACAATGACAATGTATTATGAGTCTTTAATAAAAAGGAAAAATTATAGATACTTGTGGTATTGCAGCTGTTGAATACTTTTAATTAAGCAAAAGACGAATTTCCATTTTCTTAAGAGCTCAGGTACACTATCGTTAATGGAAGGTAATTTTCAGCACAATGTTTTTAATTTGTCTCTACTCTAGCATTCTACAATTAATTGAATGAGTCCCCAAGCATGACAGTCTACTATTTGTTAATACAAATCAGAAGCGACACACGGTTTTCGTCGATTTACTGCATACTTTATTTACTTCATCACCAAAAACTAGAGTTTCTTTTTTACTTTATACAGCCAAAATTGAAGGATTAGTTTCCAAAGACACTGCTCGATGCTCACATTTAAAATTGTAGTTTTAGATGATAAATACAGTGAACCTTCAGATATCTGGACACCAGATATCCGAATGCTTCAGTATTCAGACAATTTTTCATCGGAACGAAAATTTTTTACATTATTTTGTCTTGTTTAACTGGTAATTCAGGTATCCCGACAGTTCACATATCTGGACAATTTGATTAGGAACCAAAGCTTCTGGATAAATGAGGTACCACTGTAGTTGCTTCCAATACGTACCGTACAAACCTTGTGATGTTTGCATGTCTTACTTCTGATATTTGATTGAGGGGTTAAATGATAATTGTGCACCTTGTGCTGCTGTCTAAAACTATATAAAGAAAACTGATAGCCAATTTACATGCAAATTTAAGCTGATGTGTCATCAGATAATCTTGTCATCTAGACCTGTTTAAGTTACTGAGCACTCCCCTATGTGCGATGAGGCATGAATAAGTATGATGTTATGGTTAAGGCAGTGTTTGAAATAACTGTTGCTCAACCGCCTGAGATGCACAAATTTTGTCACAGGCAAACAGATTTGTAACAGATTACAGATTTGACACCCAACTGAAAATGAAAAACTTTTCAAAAACTTGACCTTGGTCATAACTTTTGAATGAAAAATAAAGGGCTTTTCTCATTGGGATTCAAAACCAAGGCGCACATGGATCTTAAAAAATAGATAGAAAACTTGGAATGATTTAAGTAACAATCTTTTAAAATCTTCTCAAGAACAGCAAAGTGATGATATGGAAGCATTCTCTGGTGATGAAGTGTATAAATAAATTGGTTAAGTAAACCCCCCTTTGGGTAGGATGGGGCCACAATGGGGATCAAAGTTTCACATTGCAATATATAGGGGAGAATCTTCCCTAGAACAGCAAAGCCATGATTAATATTGTACTGATATGGAAGTCATTGGAAGAAGCCTCAAGTAGTGTAGATTCTGTTTGAATTGTACTAAAGTTAAAACTGAAGACATATTGCAAATGATGAAAAATACACTAGTAGAAAAGATATTTCATATACAGCAAAATTCGTTTACTACAAACACAGATATAGCAAATTCACGGATATAGCGAAGTTATTTTAGATCCCCAGCTATATAAATTTAACAAATTCCTTACATGGATTATACAGCAAAACTCGTTTAGTAACAACACGGATATTGCGAATTTACGGATATAACGAAGTCATCTTGGATCCCCAGCTGTATAAATTTAATGACATTCTTATACGGTTATAACGAATTACGGATATAGTGAAGAAATTTCACTGGTCCCAGTGACTTCGTTATAACCGAGTTTTACTGTAACAAGTAATTGATATAGCAAAGTAATTTCATAGGTCCCGGTGACTTTGTTATAACTTTGTTTTACTGTATTTCATATAAAATTAGTATTATTGTTTTTTAGATGAATTAAACCCCATTTTATTTTCACAGAATGTATGCGATGGGCTGCATCATGGTTTTGAAGGAAAAGGTTACACTATTTATTACAGACAGCAAGAAAACATCATTGAACACCACCTACTAATTAGACTCCAAAGGTGGGAGAATATATGTCATGCAACCATTTATAGATTTTTAATGAAATTACTGCATTATATAAACTTGATATTCCATGTAAAGTAATTTATAAAATCAAAATAACCATTTAGTACCATAATAAAAATGTAGCATAAACTAAAGAATTCTAAATTGATGAATGATAAGTACATGTACATGTATATTGTAATCATTATTTTAGGAATAATGGAAAATAATATATTTAAAGTTGTCAAAAAGCAGAGATTAGAGTTCAGTGGATTCCATGACGGTACTTTGGATAATGTTAATCAGGCAGCAATTCTCTTCCCAAGGATCTTAAGTGCTTTTAGAAGAGGCTAATAAACAAAGGACAGTCACTTACTACAGAAGAGAAGCAGGGGAGATTAGTGATATTCTGAGTGGCATGACTGCACCTTACAAAGATGTAAAACTTTAAAAATTGTGTTTACAAGTACATATACAATGATTATATGATAAATGTATCTAGTAATCAATATTTATATGATTAATACTTTCAAATGTTTTTTACATTTTACTGTTCATTAATGAAAAAAAATAATTTGTGTTGTATTTGAATTTGGAAATGTAAAGGAATTTATTTTAAAATGTAAACTGATATTCTTAATGTAAACATTGGACTCTGACAAAAGATGATTCTACTTTTTTTTTTTTGGTGAAATTATTAATCACAATGATTTTTGTGCACATGATTTTATTTAATTTTCCATAGGGTATGGTATCTATGAAACCTACTCAGCCTTTTTGTTTGGCTTTTTTTTTAAATCATAGGTATATTTTATTTTCTTGATAACTGAAATCCTCAAAAAATGATATTTTGTTGTTTTTTGTCAACATGAATTATCTCCCCCTTTCAGCTTGAAATTACAAATAATACTGCAGATATAGATATAATTTGATTAATGAAAATAAATAATTGTGTTGTATTTGGATTTCGAACTATAAAGAGAATTTTTTTGAAATGCTATTTATAATTTAACATGCATATTAAATATATACATGACATTTATTTGACCGTGACAAAAAAGTGAATTCCCCATTTTTTGTCTAAAACTCTTCAATGGCTTTTTGAAATTAATAACCAATTGCACAAATATGTTTTTAATATTTTATTTGCCATAAGGTATGGTGTGTAGGAAATAAAAACTGCCTTTCTGTTTGGCTGTAGTGTATTTTTTCTTTAATTTTTTTTATAATATAGCTGAATTTAGCTGTAAATCCTTTTAAAATTGAAAATTTCAGTTTTTCTCGACATGGATTATCTCCCCTTTTCAGCTTAAAATTAAAAACTATTACTGGACGTGGTAATATTTGGATTAATTATGAAAAGTAATTAATTTAATTGTATTTGAAAATGGAAATATAAAAACATGGTTTTGAAATGCTATTTATTTTTTACATGCAAACATATATGGCATATATTTGACTGTGACAAAAAAAGTGAAATTACCATTTTTGTACAAAATTCATCAGTTGTTTTGGGAAATTAATAATCATTTGCACAAAAATGTTTTAAGAATTTTATTGACTTTAGACAATAGTCTCTATGAAACTACCATGGCTTTTTAATTTGGCTGTGGGGTTTTTAGAAATTTTTGATAGATAAAAATCCTAAAAAAATGGATATTATACATTTTTGGCCAATATGGATTATCTCCCCTTTTTAGCTTAAAATCAGAACACATTACTGGTCATAAAAATATTTTGACTAGATATGGATAATAACTACTTATGCTGTATTTTAATAAGAAATAAACATAAATGTGTTTTATTGTTTAGTTTTCTTTTCATTTAATCTTCATTATTGGTATTTTTGCCTGTTTTTAGAGGAAATTTCAGCCATTTTTTGCCCAAAACAGTTTATCGGTTGCCATGGATACCAATGGCAGAATTAAAAAAAAATTATAATTTTTTTTGGAGTATCTTAGCAAACTCTACCAACATACAAAGTTTGAAGAAATTCTGAAACCCCCCATGAATCACCCTCTGCATGATTTTTACACG
Source organism: Saccostrea cuccullata (assembly GCF_032062105.1). Lineage (NCBI taxonomy): Eukaryota > Metazoa > Mollusca > Bivalvia > Ostreida > Ostreidae > Saccostrea > Saccostrea cuccullata. Next base: position 97,702 of record NW_026920958.1, read on the forward strand.
GAGCTGTACTTAAGTCTAAAACCTACAATGAAAATAATTACTTGATTTTTCAGACAGGGTGTCATTTCATGCTCGTGTTAAACAACGACCCCCCCCCTTTTTTTAATTTCTTCGGTCCATGCATAACGATTTTATCGAAACTTGGAGAAACTTTAATAATAAATAAGAATAGAAATGAGATCGTGAAGAGAATGATTATCACTTGTGAAGATTTTTATAAAAATTATTTCACCGATTTTTTAGGACAAAAAAGAAGATATAGATTTCAGCATATCTAATTTTTTTTTAATTAAGAGTTTTTTTTTTTTTTTTTTTTTTTTTTTTTAAATTTGTTTTACATACAAATATTGTTGGAATATCTCGCTTAATTTTATATTGAACAATAAAGAAGAGTATTGATTTTCGAAGGGAAACATTTCATTTTTAAGTTAAAATTTAACTGATCACATCTTCTTTTTAATATTTTGACCGATATACGGATGAAATACTGCCGTCGGACTCGACCTTAAAATAATCAGTCTAAAATTAGCGTTATATATCTAATCCTTACTAGCAAAGTTTACCGATCCGAAATCTACTGTGGTGGATCGGAAACCCTTGGCTAGCGAAGATTGAGGAATCTTTACACCTACAGGTACATGTGGACTAATAAAAAAAATCATCAAACTTTTTTATTGGCCTAAGGTGAAAAAAAAGAAAAAGAAAGAAAATAGAACAAATAAATAAATGAAAAATTACAAATAAAAAAACCATCGAAATCCAATAGTTCTTCTCTTAAGAATGAAATTTAATCACATTTTTAAAAACAATGTAATAGTTTACAAGAGAGGCCAAGAACTTCTCGGACGTGGCGGTCAGTACTGGACATTTTTCCCCATGGTGTCCGAAGTATTCCGATTATTTGTGGAGCAAATTAGGAGAATTCTTTAGAAAGGTTTCTTTAAAAATGCATTAATTGTAGCTGTAGTTATTGAGAAATTAATATTAGCAGGTATTTCCACAATTTTTTCCAAGTGTTATCAAAGGAATTACTAAGTAATACATTTTGCCTTGATTATCATATTGAACGCGATAAATTTTATGAATATGCAGCGTCGATGCAGACGCAAACCTGTCCACTTTTAGAAAAAGAATAGTTTTTCTAAAAAAAGAAGTAAAGTCAGATTAAGAAACATGGTATACAATAAAATTTAGGATCTATCAGGAGCTGGTGTGTAGTAAATTCAAAGATTTTTTAATATCTATACTTCTGTGATTGCTCGGTTATCCCTATGATCATCATATTATTAAATATAGAAGTTAACGGCATAAAAAAAATAATTGATTGTAATTTGTAAAAGATATGCAATTCTGACCGAAATAAATGTTCATATAAATCAGAATGGATAAATTAATAAACAGATTACCTCAATATATTTCAGTAATGAAAAAAGTTTATTCTTACTACTTTTTCTTTTCGATATTTCATAGTTTATTTGGGAATTTTTAGTTATCTTTTATTTTCCGACATTTATGAATAAGTAAATTTAAGGTAATAAAACTGGAACTGAAGACTCTCCTACATGTATCTGAAAATCAAAATCGAACAATAATTCATTGACAATAAAATTATAAAGGTAAAAGCTTCGCTTTGTTTTTAAAGAAAACCATGACAAAGTGCAATCACTGACATAATATAATTCAAGTGTACTTGATTTTTGTTACCTATCGAGTATTCATAAACTTAGTAGACATACCCCCCCCCCCCAAAAAAAAAAGAACGGAAATGCAAAGAATTGTCGGAAATGCAGAGCATATTTCCTGAAACTTTATAAATGAAGTACACAATATCAAATCAGTCCTTCTATATAACAAGCTGTTGATCGGAGAAAAGAAATTCTAGAAATGCTGAATATACCGCTAAGCTAAGTTAATAAATTTAGTTTGTACCATTCCACATGAAACATTTGAACTAAATAAACAGGATAATATCACCATTAATACTTAGATTCAACATTAAAGATGGTTGCATGAATATTATGGCGATATATACGACAACCATTGCTACATACACGTGTAAATATTCATCTTCAAAACCACGTCTTTTCAGCACGTAATCGCAAGTGCGCTGTGGGGGAAAAGGATAACGCCATCAAATAGAAACAAATGTAATGCTACTATTACGTCACAGACGGCGTGATAGGCAAAGAGTTAATATTTTTAATACATAAAATTTGTTGCTAATTATTGTCAAATAATTGAATTATAATTTTAATAAACATGCCATAACGACGGCATGTTTAGAAACGGGGGGGGGGGGGTGTTAAATTACTAGTACAGAATTTTATTATTTTGTTGTAACTTTCAATCTAATGTTAACGTTAGTTTGAATAATTGTTAATTTTCTATTCTTTTTTGAATCCTTTGTTAAATGTGTATATAGATACATGTACACCCCTTAAAATATATTGGAATCTTCTTTCCGTCTTCAATTCCGGAGATTGATGTAGGAAATAATTTAGACCGCTGTTGGTCAAAGATGTTTAACACCCCCCCCCTCCCCTAGAATGGAGTTTTTAGCGCCTAAATGCATTGCTCCTAATACATGTATCTCTGCACTACCCTTTGCATGAATACAGTCACGAGTTAACTGTCCATTCACAAGGTAGATGTCAAATGGATTTTTTTTGTGTGTGTATAACGTGAACATGTATAGCTGGTGGAAGAATCACATTAAACCACATCGTTGTCCTTTTATGGAAAGTTTACTGACATATTAAGTTTTCCTTAAACCTATCATTTCTAGTGTATGCAGTTTTGAAAAAAAATTGATTCTACAGGGTACACGTATATATATAATTCGTAAACTACATGTGTAAGCGGATAAGTGAATATTTTTAAATATACTGACAATATATATAAACGTTCTCAAGGCGGATCAAAAATATTCCTAAGGAACTACATTTGTATTTACCCACTTATAAAACTAATCACTGGACACATTTTTTTATTATACCCCCGCTCCGAAGCCAAGGAAAGAGGAAAGGGGAAGGGGTATACTGTTTTACCCTTGTGTGTTTGTCCGTCTGTCTAGCTGTTTGTGTGTCTGTCAGTAAGTTTTGATCGCAGTTTTCGCAGCAACTACTCATCACAGATGCTTGAATTTTCGCACATTTTCCACTGATGCATGCAATATAGTGGGATCCATTTTTTAAAATCCAATGTCAACTGCCTGTTAATCCGTGCGTCTGTCGTAGAATACATAATACATTCCGTCGCAGTTTTTTTTTTCAGCAACTACTTATATTGCAGATGCTTGAAATTTAAGCACATACTTTTTTGTGGCATGCCATATGATGGGATTTATTTTGGTATGAATCTGATGTCAACTTCCTATTTGTCCGTGCATTTGCCCGTATCTGAACTTGTGTAAATTTTAATTAACAAATCAGTTTATTTTCACATCAGGGCAGGGTATTACTAGCGACCATTGGCTGACAGACTTGTGTTTGTCCAGCCCTGTTTTTAAAAATATCAAACTAGTATGTACTATACTTCCCGAGTACCTTGAATTGTTTTATGTATATACATGTAAGTATATTTTTAAAAATCAATACATACGAGTAAGTGCAACACTTTTTTACGAATATTGGAAACGTTGAGTCGATAAAAAAATCATTCAAATTCAAATTAACCAACATTTTTTTTAACACGATATTGCCGTTTCTTAAGTTTCTTTTTCCTTTCCAATTGTGTATGTATTTTTTTTTTGTATTGCTGTGTAAGGCGGAAACAATAAGGTTGTATTTTTACGAAATTTGAATTTAAACCGAACAAGAAAAAAGGTTAAATTTAAATTAAACCAAAGCTTTATTATATGAACAAAACCTCTTTTCTATTCAGTTGTACGAGTATGAATTAACTTAAATCTTTTTTTAAATTTTATCCGTTCCTTCTGTCGATTTCTGCAAACACGTTTATCAAATATTTACATAAAATATTCATTTGTCGAATTTGATAAATTCTGGATCATGGGCCCCATCTCACACATGATCGGGGATATCTACGTCACCAACCCAGTGGTTCAGGTGGTGAGCATATTTAGTGTCAAAAGAAAAATTTGTCTCGCGTCCAAAGTTTCGTCTATTACATTGAACGACTCGGACATATTAAAACGAGGAAAAATATTCTTATTTGCGAAATATTTTAGAATAAACTTTAAAAATATATTATTTATCATTAATTGTCATACCATCAAAACTTTAGGCGGTATCAGAGCAGAAAACGTCAAAAACACAATGTGCGTTAAAGTGCATGATTGTGGGGTAAAGGTATATGCGTTAAAATGCGTGATTGTGAGGCAACGGTATATGCGTTTAAATGCGTGACTGTGGGGAAGGGAGTTAAATGACACATCGTGTCAAAACTTTCTTTCACGTACTTTAAGTGTAAAGACAAAAGCGGAGTTCTGGTATATTTTTGCTTTAAATAAAAAAAATAATTATACCGGTATTTATTTTGTTTCTTTGAGAAAAAATATTTCAGAAGCCATGATCACTTTCATAGTATATTGAATTCAATGCCCTTTAAATTGTTGTACAAAGTTGATTAATTTGAACACATTTTCTTGGAAGGAAAAGAAAACAAATAAATATATATTATACATAACCGTGTAATTTCATTTTGTTGTTCCATTACTTTTACTCCAAAAATATCAGAATCATAACTAATTCAATATTAAAATACGAATACAATTTGACATCCTGACCCATCGATAGCCAGATTTAAAATGAAATGACTTCCGAATGAATCTTACCCGATTCTTGTACGAAAGTCACACGTTTCTCACACGATTCTCATACGAAAGTCGCACGTTTCTCACACGATTCTTATACGAAAGTCGCACGTTTCTCACACGATTCTTATACGAAAGTCGCACGTTTCTCACATGTTTCTCACACGCTCGCTACACGGTTTGCACGAAACACTTTGGAGCTTACACGAAACGCTGCACGTTTTACACTAAACGCTTCACGGTTTGCACAAAACTCTGCACGGTTTACACAAAACGCTACACGGTTTGTACGAAACGGAAAGCGCACGAAAGTTACACGCTTTTTTGGGGTAGTAGTACGTCTCAGGGTGTAACTTTTTATTAAACCATGTTTTCATATGTTTATAAAATTATTCACGTACTTATGATTTATAACCTTTTAATTCTTTTAGTTTCTGGAATTATACAGGTAATTTTACAGTCAATATAGAGAATTTTTTTTTATTATTAAATTTATAATTCCAATTTTCTTCTTCGAATTATATTCAACAACGTTTATTGAATAAAAAAACAATTGCGATTATATCTGGGTATTAATGTTATTATTTCCTTATATCGATATATGACTGCCGTCACAGAAAAGGGGCCCTTAAGGTCAAATTTTCACAAATTGACTTTTTGGTAAATTTTGATAGCCGGACTCTTTTTGGATGCAAATATATATAAATTTTGAAATTATCTTACGTTTTCGGTATTTTATGAGCATTTTACTGAGGCGCTCCAAAAATAACTTTGACTTTACTCAATGAAAACGTAATGACGTCGCCTGCGTCTAATTCAATTTAAAAAAAATCTTAAGATTACATGTTATATAAATAACCTCAATCGTGTTGAGAATTAAAAACTTGAGGAAGTATTTAATTTTTTTTCCTAGCGACTAGTACATGTGTGTAACTATTTTTTAGGGATTTTATATGTTATTACTATTTTTTGATAATTTAAGAGCTCATCTAGTAATTTCGTAAAAAGGGGGGGGGGTGAAGTCAGAAGCTAGTTTATTCCTTTTATAAACATTCATGAAAAAAATATACGTTCCCTTCTTCCATACAAGTGGATTTGAAAAATTTTACGTTTTTGAATATTTTATTTAAAATGTTTAAAGCTCTACGTTTCCATTGTTTATACAATTCATTTTCTTCGCCTGTCTTTGTTTCATGTATGGAGTCGAAACGTAGTAAATAGGCAAATAAAGGACAAATGAATCATTTATATTTAAACCGTACCTTAAATTTAAACGTTCATTGAATTTAGACGTCAATTTAAAAGCGTCTTTTAACTTTTAATTTTTTTAAAAAAAGCAAATCACAATTAAAATTGGTTACAAATATGTGTTCACATTACATGTACCCCCCCCCCCCCTTTTAAAAAAAATTGTTGCAACTGTACCGTGTTTCACACTAACACAACATTTGTATATTTCTTACAAGGACCGCTACTAATATTTCCAAAAAAATATTTATGTACAATATTGTATAATTTAATCAATAGATGGTAATTGTGCTGTTCTTTTCTCTTTTTATTATATGTACACTAAATGGTGCTTGAATTTTCTGTCCGAAATTACAGATCCAGTAAAATTTTGGCGAAATGTTTTTGAAACTGAAACTGAATGATTACTAATATATTTTTACACAGGAACGTCAGGTCCCTAGGAAGCCATTTCAGTTGGGGATGGAGTGGGTGGGGTGTAGCTATATATTTTTTAGGCACTTTTAAGCACCAAATTTTCCTTGACAAGCAAAACAAAATTTTTTTACGGCCACGAACGGTTTTCATTTTCCTCCGTGACAATGGATATTTTTTTTTCACATTTTGATGCGATTGTCTCACCTAATAATGAAATATAACGTCCAACATTCGTTCAGAACATACCAAACATATAAAAACAACAACATTTGGCTCGTACCTACGCCTATCGCCACACAAATCGTTTGAAAAAGAGAGGGGAGGGTTCAGTCAGGGAAAAAATAACTTAAAAAACCCTCACCCCCCCCCCCCCCTAAAAAAAAGGGGTGGGTGGTGGGTGTTGAAACTCGAATCCTATTTCGCCTTTGGGAAGGGGTGGTGGTAGGTTCAGTTTTCTTTCTTGATCAAAATTTCCTAATCAAATTGAAGATAAAACAATTCCTTTTTTGTTCTATTGTGCACGAATTTGATTATGCTGCAACAAAAAAGAAGTGTGTGGAGATTGGGGTGGCTGACTTTAAATGTACATCCCCTCAATCCCCTTTGCTACTTGCGTGCGACTGTAATGGCCAATATTTTATTCAAAAGAAGAAAAAAAATGTTTGTTTATTAATTACCTTCCGAAGAGTCATGTTAAGATTATGATACAATGTCTAATCTCGGAACTTAAAGAAATTAATGTCGAGATATGCTGGTTATGTTGATACATGTATCAGAGTTGAAGATTTCTAATATATAATATATAAACTTAAAAATTATAGTGAATTATATGTTTTTATTCGTATATGTGCTCTTTTTGTTGGTGTTGGTGTTGCTATATATGTGTGAATTCTGTTTATTTCTTCGTTGCTTACTTTCAATTAATTGCATATTACTGAATACAAAAAAGTCGAAGCGATTGATTAAAAAAAAATAACCGATACAAATATTTTTACAAAACATTGACCTCTAGAAATATCAGATGTGGGATAAGGCATTTGGTACCAAGAAGTATTAAGAATCCCCATAGATCAGCCACACCCAACATGCAAGCTTTTTTCCTTCAAGCAAATGGAAAAACCCATGTTCAAACTATCTATATCATTAATGATCCCCTTGCTGTGTCTTTCAATTTAACATTTAAATATATCTGATATAGATGCCCAACAGCCTAATATATCTGGTTCATACTTGGAAATCTTAATCAGAAAAAAAATGAAAACAATGTCCCCCCAAAATAATGATAAACGTGATGATTTTGACTTTTCCATCGTCAACTTCCTTTGTTTATGTAGCAATGAAAAATCAGGTTTTGTTTATATCTCCAAGATGATTAAATAGAAAAGAATTTGCTTCACTTACGAAAAAAAACAAATCTGTAAGGAAAATTTTATTCATTATGGCACCAGATTGTGCCTGATTTGAATTTCAGTAGTTTTCTGAAGTTGCTTTCTGAAGTTTGTTTTCTGCATACTTTGTGTAAAAACATGAACTTATCATAGTTCTTGGAACTTAGAAATAAGATTAGTTTTTTAAAATATACTTAATTTTTTGGATGGTAAGGGTTAATCACACAGAATACTTTTTTAAAAAAGTGAATCAAGAATTATCATATATATATAAGGATATTACAGTTCCCCACCTTTGTTATTTGTCTTCCGATTGTTTGAAGTTTGTCACAAGAAGGAGGTGGATAACTTTTACCCAGTCAGTTGCAAATCAATACCCAGTCGATGTATTACGTAATTAACATAACATGACGTCATAATAGGCACAGTATAAGCTTGATGAACCATGTAGCACAGAAATCATTTATAAACAACAGATTATACGTAAACCTTTCACTGATACATGTTATTTCATTACATATTTTTTATTGACAGGGAGGTAGGGAATGATAGCTGGTTAGTAAATTTCAGACCTGAATCGGCACCGCCTCGCCAGGTCTGAAATTTACTAAACAGATATCATCGCGTACCCTGTCATTAAAATATGTAACAATTAAAACCTGCAATCCAATCGGTATTTACAGTATCCTTAAAACAAGTGACAACAACCGATTTTTCATCCAATCAGAATTTGATGTTGTATAAAGGGTTATTTCGCCTTGTTTTATTTTCGCCCTTTTGTACTTGGGAATAATTTTGCGCCGTTTTAAATTCGCCAAGTCATAGTTCTGTTTAAGAAATTGTGAGGTGTTATTTGAATTCGCCCCTTTTTTAATTCGCCCAATCAAGGAGAGGGCGAAAGGGGGGAAATAAAATGGAGGTGAAATTTCCCTGTATATAGGACATATAATGGACACTGAAAATACCCGCTTTTTTATTAAGCAGCATTTGCTATATAATGGAGCAAGTGAAATAATCTACCTTTTTTCATCACAATCAACAATTGCTATAGAATGTAATCTAATGAAACGCTGTAAATTGTTTACATTTAATCGATATGCATGTGACTGGTTCGGTTTACTCCCTACTCCTCTTTTCGGCGCTTTGATTGATTGATTGATTGATTGCATATTGTTAAATGTCCCTCTCGAGAATTTTTCAAACATATGGAGACGTCACCGTATGTCGGTGAAGGGCTTCAAAGAAACTGGCACTCAGGGCCATTGAGCAGTGAGGGATCTTTAATGCCAACGCCTGCCGCTGACACGGGGCCTCGGTTTTTAAGGTCTCATCCGAAGGACAACTTTCACTTAGTCGATGGCGAAGGAACAGTTGCTATCTATTTTAACGACTAGGTCAGTCGCAGCCGAGATATGAACTCAAGACCTCCCGATCACGGAGCGAGCGCTCTACCGACTGAGCTACCGTGAACGGTTTCGGTGCTTTGAAAGTATACTCAGTATGATTAAATGGACAGTTTTTTGATTGATTAATAGTATAATGTTTTATGTCCAATTCCAAATTTTCAAAAATATATACGTGACGTCACCGTAAACCGTTGAATGGCGTCACGATTTTCCTTTACTCGGCAATCTGGTCCATTGAGCAGTGTGTGAATTTTATCGTACTAACTCAAGCTGTGATACATGACCATTTTTTTTAAGGTCTTAATCGAAAGAGCGCGCACCTTTCATTTCAAAGTGCAGCACATACGGCAGAAAAACATTTGTTACCCATTTTTTCATCGACTTAAGTTGGTTGCGGCGGGGATTCATAAAACAGACATCCCGATCCACGGACTAAGCTACCCTGAACGATACTTAGAGTGAGAAAAAAGAAATTACGGGTGGAAATGGAAATCTCTCTGGCGGTGTGAATTGAAGGGTTCAATTAAAAAGACATCTACACAAATTTAAGTTTGATATAAAAACTTTAATAGCAATAAAAATAAAAAAAAGAACTTTCGAAACTCTCCACCGAATGGACCCCTCACTGGAATGTTTTTTGAAAAAAAATAAGAAACAAATTAATTTACATTTTATATATCTTTTTTTGAGAGTTCTTCATAATTTTTGTATTAGGGGACAGACAGAGAGTAAGAAAGAGAGATAGAGAGAGAGGGGGTGATGTAAAAAAAAATGAACACAACGCACTGTGGAAGATAAATAAAAATACATGAACAGAACAAGTTTGTGAGGAAAATATAAAACAGAGACTTCTGGAAGCTACACTGTAGTATCATGTGCTTTGGATGAGTTAAAATCGCCTGTTGACTTATTCAATACCCAAGAGCTTACCAGTTTTGTAAATTGAGGCATGCTACTGACTGACAAAGTGATAAGAAGGATTTCAAGAATTTCTTAGAGCCCTGTGAATTGGTAAAGAATAAACTGCACACTGTCAGTTAGATGAGTATAATCAAAGATCTATATTTTTTTATGTGAAACATCTGAGACGAATTAGGACTCAATGACAGGCTGTACTTGTTAACAAAGTTATTATATAGAATTCACGACATGCTGACATTCAACGAGGATATTGTAATCTTTATAATCGCTTTGTCAGTCAGTAGCATGCTCCACTTTACAAAATTGGATAATTCTTTAGTAACTAATAAGTTAGCTAAAACAACACAATAATCACTTGGTGATGGAATTTCTTTTATCAGAAAAGGAGAGATGACAATTGAAATCCGAAGTAGCCTCGATTGATTTTCATATAATCTAATTACAATTTAGCCCTATCCTTTGTAAACAATATGAATAAAAACAGTAAAATGATTAATAAAAAAGCCCACCTTTAACCATGATATTTTTCTCCTTTGTGTCGTTCTTCTATAATGGTATGACAGATATCAGGTGCATGGGATTTTATTCAAAGTAGAATGCAATATGAGATCAACAATACGGAAAAAGCAACCGCCCATCCTTATCACGTGACAACATATATTAATACACGGCATAAAACACTGCTCACAAAAGTTAATTTAACGTCCTCAACAATTTAAATTGATTGAATAAAAGTAAATAGCAAGTCGACACCAGACAAAAGTATATGTCAAATTGATGACACACAAAAGTTAATTTCAAATTCAGCTCGTAAAGTACAAACAAAAGAAATGTGTCCAAACAAACATACAAGACACGCAATTATTTCTATCAAAACAATAGTAAACAAATGTGCGGAATAAATATCACAGACAAGAGAATATCAAGTAATTTCCTCACATCAGTAAAAAAAATAAATGAACTCCACGCAATGGTTAGTATTGAATGACCTCCAGACAAAAGGAAATTTAGAACGGACTCCTCAAAGTTTTTTTTTTTATATCAATTGGACTCAACACACAAGTAATTATTATATCTCATATGAATAATTACAAGTAAAAGGAATCTGGTTGGCGTAGGCAGTCACGTGATCGTCGGGTTCGCCCTGCATCGTCTTTCACGATTGTGACGTTACAATGCAACGACTGATATATCACGGGTAAAATTGCAACGTATGTTCAACATACCGTAAATCTAGAAATTTTTCCTGTATATATTTCTTTTTGCGAGTTCATTGCATTCGCAAAAATATTTTTCTTAGAAATAATTCAACAAAAAGAAAATGTAAAGAAAGTAGTGGTCATTCGCAAAATTTTGAATCGTAAAATTAATCAAAAGCATTTTGACCCAAATTCGCAAACTAAATTCGAGTAAAAATATCTAGATTTACGGTATGTTGAACACATGTTTAACGTATGTTCGCCATAAAAAAAGAGCAACATATGGTTAACATATGTTTCTAAACATATGTTGATCATACGTTTATCATATAATATATATATTCAAATGTTTTGTATGATCGCATGATCAACATACGTAGATGTTCATATGTTTTTCATATGTTGAGCAAATGATAATTTTATTTCTTTCTTTACATTTTTGATTAATAATTGGAATTTCCTTGCATTGCACTGCGTCCTTATATGCCTTTAGTAAACAATAGAGATTAATCAAAAAAATTAATAGCATTGAACTTTTATTTATTTTTAAAATGTTACACAAATTCAATTCTGGTTTCATTTTCATGACAGTGACTGTATTGCTTCTGAAATGATAAAGAGAAGTTTTTAAAGAATTAAAAAGTCCCAATGCCATGGTAATCACTTGTATTATTAATTAAAATATATTACCATAAAAGTAATTACCTTGAGCATTTAAGAAATTTCTTCCATAGACCTTTTCTTGATTTTCGAGCCCCTTGGATCATGGTCATATGAATTAAAATATATCTCATGTTAAGGTACGGATGGAGTCTACAATACTAAAGTTTGTGCTGGTTGAGCTCTTGGAAATACAAAATAAACAATCCATGTATTTTAGTTCTATGTAATGTGAAAAAGCTATATATAATATTAATTTGCGAAAAGTTCATAACTATGACAGACAAGGGACAGACTTCAATCCGAAAAGCTCACTTGAGTTTCCGAAAAGCTCACTTGAGTCTTCGGCTTAGGTGAGCTTATAAGATCTTTCAAAATTTTGACAATTGAATTTGAAATCTTTAAATACTAAATATTAATTATGTTGCCAAAAATTCAATTGCCCTGATTTAGAATGAGATAAAAAACTTTTATGGGAAAAATATACAAAGAAAGTTTTAAGTTTATCTACCTATTCTGTATCAAGCTTGGGATCATGGCGTCTTTCTTCCTGTTCCATTGTATTCATATGAGAGATGTGTGTAACCAGGGTTAAATGCCTATATTTACTTGTGCTGCTATATGTGAGAATGTGGTATGAAAGACTTTGTATGAATGAGATAGTTATTATTTTCAGCCACTAGACGAACAGTCGCATGACTTTATCCTATTTACCAAATCCCCGTTTGCACGAACTAACATCGGACACTCTTAGCCTGGCCGTTGAACTGGTTAGATATCTCTATAACTTATCATACAGATAGTAATATTTGTAAATTCCTTTGTGTGTCTCTGTTAGAAATCGATTTTAAAGTAAAGTATATTATGGTTTAATTATCTGTCTAAGTGTCTGTCTATGTGTCGTCTATACAGTACCGACCAGACCAAACCTGACACCAAAGCAATACCAGAAGGCAGTCCCCGGGACTGTTTTGGGACTGCTTTGGGACAGCTGTGGGACTGCTGTGAGACCACTATGGGACTGCTCTGGGACCGCTATGGGACTGCTCTGGGACTTCTATAGAAAACAGTCCCAGCAGACCCCAGCTGTTTGGGGACTGCTTTCTAGGACTGCTTTTTAACTCATGTGTGAAAAAGGTTCTGAGTGACATGAAAGCTCCGCCCCTTGTGTGTTCTGAAATTGCAGGCTCCCAGTTGTTTTGTTCACTTGCAGCAGAGAGGAGTTTAAACCATTAAAGTTTAAACCATTAAAAAAGAGATTTCTTACAATCTTTAAATAAGTAGAGATTACATTGATTATAGTTAATTGATAGTTTTAGGGACTGTATATTTACACAAATTAGTTTGATTAAAATAATTTAAAAGAAAAATAAAGTTGTTAAATAAGGAAGTCAGAGGGATTTTTTTAACTCCTAAATAAACTACAGGGTCTTGAGAAAAAATATCCACATGTACTACGCCTATTGTATTATTTAATCTAAAATTAAACACTCAAAATTTGCATTGGCAGTATTTAAAAAAAATCTTTCATTTAGATATAATATTTTTGAATTGGAAAAACTACAGTTATACAAGTGCCACGCTAAGAAAATGTGATTAAATATTCATGTTCAGCTTAATTTATTTATGTATGTGTGAAAGCTTTCTTCCTTCAATAAATATTATTTCAAATTGTTTCCATGCGCGTACTGTTCATACATGTAAATGACCTTCGCATAGTAAGGATTCCTGGCATACTGCTCAGAAAAAAAATAGCAGCCTTTTATAGTAAAAACTGTTCCATTTTTTATTGGAAATCTCATTTCTGAGATAGCTCCACCCGTTAAATTAATAAACCCCGCCTACTTGGACTGCTTTCTGAGACTGCTGGGACCGCTGTGGGACTCCTTTAGCAGTCCCAGAAAGCAGTCTCCGGGACTGTTCTGGGACTGCTTTGAATAAATATACTTACATCGCTTCTAAATGCAGCTATAGCAAGTGTATAATCCACAAATTTAAATTTCACGTCTTCTTGCTTGCCCTGCATCACACCCTGTGAGCAATTGAATCTGACAAATCAATCCACAGTTTGGTGTAATTTGATTCCCGCGCGACTCTCCAATCTTTAGCGAACGCCTAATACAACGCTCATGAAAAAATTCATTATTTCAAGGGTTTTATTTCAAATAAATAAGCATGCATGTGCACAATTCAAAAAATGTAATAAAACATTCTTTGGAGCTGTGATCACTTAAGTTCAAAGTTAAAATATTGATAATATTAGATCTAAACGAAAACAGTCAACCAATTAAAAGCACTGACATAGAATGTCCTCTTAATTATTTCAGAATGTGCATCTAAATTAAAACTTAATAAGAACCAATGTTGTCCCAACGTTAAGCTCAGCAGCTAAAAATGACACCATCATTTACTTAGTAGCGGGCAGTATAATAATTGGGCCAGTGTTGGCCCATTATAAATATCCCATCTTTGAAACACCTAAAGTAAAGAACACTCGTGCTAACATCGGGCCAACATACTACTACCAACTTATTAATAAGACACTTTCTTTAAGGGTGCATTACAAACATCGGGCCAACGTTGGGCCAACATACTACTACCAATTTGATAAGACACTTTCTTTAAGGGTGTATTACAAACATTGGGCCAACGTTGGGCTAACATACTACTTACCAATTTCATAAGACACTTTTTAAGGATGTATTACCAACATAATGGGCCAACATTCTACTATCAACTTGATAAGACGCATTCTTTATGGGTGTATTACAAACATTGGGCCAACGTTGGGCCAATATACTACTACCAACTTATTAATAAGATACTTTCTTTAAGGGTGTATTACAAACATCGGGCCAACGTTGGGCCAACATACTACTATCAATTTGAAAAGACACTTTCTTTAAGGGTGTATTACAAACATTGGGCCAACGTTGGGCTAACATACTACTAACAATTTGATAAGACACTTTTTAAAGATGTATTACAAACATTTGTCCAACGTTGGGCCAACATACTGCTATCAACTTGATAAGACGCATTCTTTATGGGTGTATTACAAACATCAGGCCAACGTTGGGCCAACATCAACATTCCTCCTTCCTTGGGAAGTAAAGTGAATGGAAGTTGGTTACTTTGGACCAACGTTGGGCCAACATAGGAATTCTGCCATGGTCGAGAAGGTTGGCATGGTGACATTGGTCCAACGTTGGCCCAACATTGTTCTCCCAACGCCAACCATACAACCTTTTGCCAATGTTGGCCCAACATAGTCTTGCTATCTGGGGCGAAGATGATTCAAAAGTAAACATAACCTTTACACTGCCAGGGGGTACCACAATTTTCATCTTGGGAAAAGAATACCGGAATTCAGAAACACTTGATGCTGTTGAGCAAATGCCTCCGATATCTCAATTAGACAAAACTTTCATCGTGCCTTCAGATCTAACGCGACTACAAACTTAAGTAAGGATATTAATTATCTAATTATCAACAGAAACAACTGGGTCTTATTCTATGGAAGATCAAATTCAGATTCTGAATAGTAGAATGTGGAAGGGGCGAACTACTTCTACTATGGAATGTTATTCCCTTTGGTTTGATGGTATATGGACACCGTCAGGTTGATGGCTATGGTTTTGCAGGAAATGTACTTAATCCTTATGACATATTTTTCTTTATGTTCTTACAATTTTTCAGAAAAAATTTAACTGAAATATTTTCATCTTATTTGGCTGATTATATTATACTTTTACTAACGTCGCTGTAGCTTTATTGTGACGTCACGGTAACGCACGTTTCTCTGTGTATATTTCTACGTGTGAGTGTACATGAATATGGTTTTCAAATATGAATTTAACAGTCAGAAAAACACAGTGAATGTAAATATTACCTTTTTACCAATAACTTTTGATTGACTGGAGTTATGACTTTCATATTTCTCGTGTGTAATCCATATGAAAATGCTTACTTTTGGCACCAAAATATTTGACCTGTTGACCTTGACCTTGGAATTTGACCAATGCTTGTGAAAAATTAAACAACTTCCACCTTTGTCATAGAGTTTATATAGTTTTTGCAAGGGCTCAAATTTTCACATGCATATTTATTGTGATAATGAAAGACCTTTTCTACCGCAACTTACACCTTTTCTAAAAAGTCCAACAAAAGAAATGTTTATTAAATTGGTCTAACAATCTCATTGTTGACTCGCCTGCCGGTCCTAACATAAGAATTGTTAAATCGGAACATAACTGCTACGTCACAAGTAATTAATTATCGTTCAATATCGGAGACACAGAAATAGACGAAGTTAACAGCCTGAAGAGTTGTTGCTACCAGCAAGGTGAATGTAGACCATGTCGTTACTTGGGTTCATTATTGATATACCAACACACAAGTCAATGGTTTAGGTTTGACCAATACATATCTATTGATGGTAATAATATAATAAACACCTGAAATAAAGTCATTATAATTTACAAATCCTTACTGACTTTACTTTTAATTATAAATATATAATAAGATATGAATAAGTAATAAATATATTTACCCGGCACACTATATAAATCAGCTACTAGATGTAATATGACTATTCCCGTCAAGGGTGTAGCGCCGAGTGTGCACGAAAATGGTTAGCCGCGGAAAATTTAGTGAAAAGTTATTAATATAAAGAAACTAGTCAAACCGGAAATGATCAAATACGTCACACATAACAAACATAAACACTCACACGTGGACATTCACACATGAATATGTTCAAATCAACCTCAGATTAAACATTAAATTTCATCAATTATCAAATGATAATTGGGGTTCAATAAGGTTAAACTGTAAAATTACAGTATCAGTTGATTAGCTTTAAATTAACACCATGCATGTATCAGTTAAATTTATTCATAGATTTATTTATTTAGAATAATATTCACAAAAGTCATAAATACAATATTAATAATAATACAATATCTTCATTTAAGAAGTCTATGAATTCACTGAATTCATTAATCACTTCACTTTCACTTAACTCCGAATGTCTCTTTCAAATAATTTTTCCTTAACTTGTCCATTCACCCATACCAGTCTGGCTGCTTCTTAACTCTTGTTGATTGTCATCATCCTCTGTTGCAGTTTTTCCACATATCCCCTTGGATAAATATCACATTCATTCCCTGGATCAAGTCCGAGGAAAGAATGATAACGAACAATATTCAATCGCAACGTCCATTAAACAATATACATGTAACGCATTCCAAAATCAAAACAGAAAATCTTTTTTTCTAATTTAAGCATATTGCCCTTAGGTATTGACAAAACTCAACAAATAACACAGTTTACAAGATATTTATTGGTGCGAATATTAAAAGTTTAAAGAACAGAAACCATCGTTTACATAGCTAGATTTTACGGAGTAAATTTCCTCCCAAAACCTATCACTGAAACAGTTTTCACTACCACATTACAATTTGAAAAAGGCAAAAATCTACAGAGTAAATTTCCTCTCAAAAATGACACTATACAGTTAACATACAGTAGTCAATTCAAAAGCGACTGTCCATAATATAAAAAGATTTTACGGAGTAAATTTCCTCCCGAAAATTATCACTGATACAGTATTCACTATAAACAATTACAAATTGAAAATAGCAAAAATCTAGAGAGTAAATTTCCTCTCTAAATTCACATTGGTGCATTCTACATTCAGTATGTCAATGCCAAATCAACCACCGTTTACATAGCTAGATTTTACGGAGTAAATTTCCTCCCATAGAATTATACTGATACAGTGTTCACTACTTTAATTACAGTTTGTTACTAAAAAAAATCCAGAGAGTAAATTTCCTCTCTAATTTCACGTCAGTGGATTGTTCATTCAGTATTTCAATGCCAAATCAACCATCGTTTACATTGCTAGATTTTACGGAGTAAATTTCCTCCCAAAGAATTTCACTGATACAGTTTTCTCTACTAACATTACAAATTAGTACTAACAAAAATCTACAGAGTAAATTTCCTCTCTAAATTCACGTCGGTGCATTGTACATTTAGTATTTCAAAGCCAAAGAAACCATCGTTTACATAGCTACATTTTACGGAGTAAATTTCCTCCCAAAGAATATCACTGATACATTGTTCACCACTATATTTCAAAATAGAAAAAAAAAACTCTACAGAGTAAATTTCCTCTCGAAATGCACGTTGGTGCATTGTACATTCAGTATTTCAAAGCCAAATCAACCATCTTTTCACAGCTAGATTTTACGGAGTAAATTACCTCCCAAAGACTATCACTGATATAGTGTACACAACTACATTTCATCTAGAGAGGAAACTTCCTCTCAAAATGACATATACGGTAAACATACAGTAGTCAATTCAGAAGCGACTATTCTTTATATGACAAGACTTTACGGAGTAAATTTCCCCCCAAAGATTTCACTGATAGAGTGTTCACTACTTACATTACAGTTTGTTATTAACAAAAATCTAGAAAGTAAATTTCCTCTCTAAATTCACGTCGGTGTATTGTACATTCGGTATTTCAATGCCAAATCAACTATCGTTAACATAGCTGGATTTTACGGAGTAAATTTCCTCCCAAAGAATATCACTGATACATTGTTCACTTCTACATTTCAACATAGAAAAAAGTCTACGGAGTAAATTTCCTCTCAAAATGCGCGTCGGTGCATTGTACATTCAGTATTTCAAAGCCAAATTAACCATCGTTTACACAGCTAGATTTTACGGAGTAAATTTCCTCCCAAAAATATCATTGATATAGTGTACTCAACTACATTACAATTTGAAAATAGCAAAAATCTGGAGAGGAAATTTCCTCTCAAAATGACATTCATACAGTAAAAATACAGTAATCAATTCAGAAGCGACTATCCTTTAGATAACAAGGCTTTACGGAGTAAATTTCCTCCCAAAGAATTTCACTGATAGAGTGTTCACTAATTACATTAAAGTTTGTTATTAACAAAAATCTAGAGAGTAAATTTCCTTTCTAAATTCACGTCGGTGCATTGTACATTCAGTATTTCAATGCCAAATCAACCATCTTTTACGCAGCTAGATTTTACAGAGTAAATTGCCTCCCAAAGAATTTCACAGATATAGTGTTCACTACCACATTACAATTTGAAAAAGGCAAAAATCTACAGGGTAAATTTCCTCTCAAAAATGACACTGATACAGTTAACATACAGTAGTCAATTCAAAAGCGACTTTCCTTGATATAACAATATTTTACGGAGTAAATTTCCTTCCAAAGATATCACTGATACAGTTTTCACCACAACAATTATAATTTGAAAATAGCAAAAATTTACAGAGTAAATTTCCTCTCTAAACTCACATTGGTGCATTGTACATTCAGTATTTCAAAGCCAAAACAACCATCTTTAACATACTAGATTTTACATTCATTATTCGCAGATAGAAAATAAACATCTAAAAATAAATTGATCACTTTTTACAGGAAAAAAAACATACATTTTACATCTTATTCAAAAAAAGACTTTCAAGGGACATTTTTATCTCAATATTGTAATGATGAAATACATTATTATTTAATCTATAAATAAACAACGAAGAATCTATACAAACACATGCAGTTTTTTTTTACTGATTTCAAGGCGTATTCAACGAGGGGAGGGGGTTCAATGCGCATACAGTAGCATGGTGACGTCACAAACAATATCTCAAGGTACGTTGAAAACTGTATTGACCAGTCTATATCCGCGAAGAAAAAAAGGTGAAGGAGGCAAGTCCCTCTCTTGATTATTGTCGAACAGTTTGATTTCAAACACATCTATCACATTTACTTTCTTTGACCGAAGCTCCACTTCTATGCTTTCCTTAAGGCTGATGCCATTGAACACTTGCTGAATGCATTTCAAACATGTCCAAAGGAAATTTGACCGCCATATTTCTAACAAATCCATTGTTGACCTATTGATAAAATTTTAAAACTCGTAAATCATCTCATAAAATTATT
The DNA here is from genome assembly GCF_032062105.1 of Saccostrea cuccullata. NCBI lineage: Eukaryota > Metazoa > Mollusca > Bivalvia > Ostreida > Ostreidae > Saccostrea > Saccostrea cuccullata. The sequence goes on from NW_026920958.1 coordinate 117,717, forward strand.
TTTAAACTTTCAATTTTTCAAATCCCATGGGCATTTATTTCTTCAGGCACGCCAGAATTCATGTTGCGCACCACAGTCGAGCAGTATTGCTTGTACAATTTTTGTAAAATCAAAAAATAATTTTTCCGTTGGTTTTTCGTATGGAAAATTCATTCATCTAAAGAACACGTATATATACCCCCAGTCTACACACACATTTAGACAAACTAAGACAAGATAAATTTCTTTTGAGGATGATGTAAATTTTCTTATATAAATCCAGATCATATACGTTTGCATGAAACACGATTTTGAATTCAGATGAGTTCAGACAGGACATTTGCTACTAAAACACTAATTACTAACGCCAAAAGGGGAGTTCAGAGAGTTAAATGATAATATGTATATGCAGGTAGTTTTACTGCAAATAATTGATCGCTAAAGTGTTTAGTATTTTACACAATAAAGAAAACAACCACCTTGACCAAGGATCGAAATCCTCATGGAACTAGTACTGTAGTTAAGGATAGAATTCATATTCCATACACTACCTCAATTACATTTATCGTAACATATATACATATATAATTATAAATTTACCTTTATTATTCAATGTTTGGTCTTGCATGGTTTCCTTATTTCTCCATTCATCAGAAAACAGTCACTTTTATATATCCAGTCGTCACTTAAACCACTCCTGAAATAATTTTATTCACCTATTGAAGGGCGGTCTAACTTGGTTTTCTTTCTCTAACTTGCTTCGTGTTCCTTGCAACTTTTAAGTGGAGAAGCCACTGGGCACAATGCAAATATCCGATACCGCCAATTTCAAAACTGCCTTACACACAAATCCTCATGTGGGGATAATACACATGTAACCGGAAACGGAAAAATAAACTGTTTTCACACAGAACCTGGAAACAAATTCATTGTTTTCAAGATAAATGAATGATTTAGCGTTAATAGGTTGTAGTAAGAGAAAATTGAGATGGTCTGTTTCTTATCATTTCATCATTTTCTTTTCCGTTGCGTGAATCCCCGCTGTTACATTTGTAATCAAACCCTTGTATTGGATAGAGCTGCGGCCATGTCATAATATTCTGACCTAAATCAAGCTGTAAGTTCCATACTTTTTCACCATCAAAATCTAAGCCCTAAAAAATCATAAGTCGCCTTAGCTATTTACATTTTGTTGATATGTGTACTCTGCTGCAATTGCATAGACATTTTCTTTCATGCAGCAATTACCGATATTTAGGTTTCAAAAATGTGATTGAAAATCATTGACTGTTATTCGTTTTAGTTGACCTATCGACACTAACATCATGGGGTCAAAAAAGAGAAAAATAGACTTTAGAAAAAGCTAACGCAAAAGCAAAACTTCTAAAACTTGTTTTAAGCTTTTAATTTTAAAAACTCAAATAATATAATCATTTAAAAATTAAATTTAAAAAAAATATATACTAGTATATCGTGTTATGGGTCAGAATAACCCTAAATGCCAGCAAAGATCAATCACACAGTTTAAACTTAACAATAATTTATTTACAGTAATATACAAATCATTAAATACAAACTTAGCAAAAATCTAAAAATACATACATCAGAGTGTCCGTTGCTGCACACAATGTCCCAGTGAAATTATATCCCAGTTGTAACTCAATGGTGCTCATACGACAAGAGTATCTATGCATCGAATTGACAGCATATTTATAGAGTAATATAAATCTAGAATATTCTAGAAGTTGTAAGTACATGATATTACTGGAAAGTTCTGGACATACACAAAGTTCAAGAATGTTCTAGAAAAAATGACCGAACATGTTGACCACTCTGGAATGTTCAAGAAACTTAATGTTACTAATAATATACATGATGAAATAATACAAATACAACACACCTCACAACAATCGCCTTCCTTTTTATATGCCTATATTTTCTATAATCCTAAGGCCTCACCAATAAAATTTCTTGTTCGTCGGACCCGCGCGCTCGTATTTTAGAGAAACGTAAAAAATAACATTATTTTAAATTTCCCGCTTCCAGAAACTTTCGTTCCATTTTCCGCCCCATTTTTCATTTTATTTTAAATACGCGGTCATGTCTGCGTTTGGAATTTAGAAGAAAACTTCACATCTCGTCAAAAAACGAGAAAACATTTATCAATTTGCATGAGAAAGGACACTTGACACTCTGATCTATTGACTATTGAATTAATATGACAGTATACACTGCCCACCATAAATAAGTATACACACATGAAATTTGATGTGTTTTCAATATAAAGTAATAAAAACAGAACAAAACATTAATATATCATTTAATTTTTTTATAATTCTATAACAAAAACAACTTGTAAATGCTTTAATATCAAAATATTTAAACAATAATGGAAATTTACAATTTTTTAACCCAGTCTTTCAAATTGTAAACACATCTCAATATTTAGTGTATCCACCGCGGGCTGCAATTACTGCCTGTATTCTACGTGGCATACTTTTTATCAGGTCTTGGCATGTTTAGACTGGAATATTGTCCCATGCATCACTTAAAACTTGAAAAAGCTCACTGCAATTTTGAGTTCGAATACGTTTCTTTGCAACGCCTAAATCGCGCCACAGGTTCTCAATTGGATTCAAATCAGGACTTTGTGGTGGCCAGATCAGTGATCGCAGGTTGTTATTTGCCATCCAATCCTTAACTATTTTGGATCTATGACATGGTGCATTGTCATCCATATAAAAGTAATTGTCACCATAGCCAAGAAAATGTGCAGAAGGTACTGCATAGTTCTCAAGGATGTCAATGTAGCCCTGAGAATTGAGGTTTCCTTCAATTCTTTTCATGAAACCTGTCCCTCTGTACGACATAACGCCCCAGACTGTTACTCCACCACCACCAAACTTCACAGTTGGCACTATACAACAGTTCTTGTACTCCTTATGTAACCTTCGTCTTACATAGACCCTACCATCTGATTCGAATAAAGTGAAGCGAGATTCATCGGTCCACAAAACAGTGGACCAGTCGACCCATGTCCAGTCTGCGTGATCTCTGGCAAAATCCAGTCTCTTCTGGCGATGAACGTTGGTTAGAAGAGGTTTTTTCTTTGCTACCCGAGCAGAAAGGCGAGCTTCAAGCAGTCTTCGGCGAATAGTGCTATCAGAGGCATCAACCCCACTTTGATTCCAAGATGTTTTCAGGATAGGAATGGTATCTTTCCTGTTTGCAAGGCTCTGGTGGATCAGAATTCTGTCTTGTCTTGCTGTAGACAATCTTGGCCTCCCACATCTTGGCATGTCAGAATGAGAATTGGTATCTGTGTACCGCTGGATGGTCCGGTAGACTGTCCTCCTGTAATGAAGAATTTCAATTAACAAACTACAGAACTTGAACGTAAATTAAGAATTGATTCAAAATAGGTTTTAACTGCAAAAGTGCTTACCTTGTTACTCCTAGAACCCTGGCCGTCTCAGTGATTGGGACTCCAAGTTGATGGTGAACATTGCACAGGGTCCTCTGCTCCAAAGATAATCTTCCCGGCATCCTTACATTCACATAGCGTTTAAGTCTTATTTATTGAATTATTGGGAGATCTAAATTGAAGTTTCTTGTACGAAGGAGTGTACATTAAAGAAGATAGTTATTTTTATTCAATTTTTGAGATGTTTCAAGATAAGAGACAGGTAATATCTGTTTTGTAGTTAATTCAGATTTTCCGGAAAATTAGAACATTTTAAACTTTTGAACAATAATAGGGTTATTTTTACAGAAACTCATGTAATTTTTGTATGAATTGTCTCTCTTTTTTGTACATTTTCAATTAGGAGATTTATGTACATTTAAAATGCAGCAAACTTGTGTCTTTATGTCAAAATCACAATATTTGAGACTGTATACTTGTTTATGGTGGGCAGTGTATGTCGTTAAAAATCTGCGCAAACAGGTGATTCGGGTAAAACCACTTGCATTCATCATTAGCTCCAATGATGCACAGTTGCACGAACTTTTTAAAGCATGCTTTTAGAGATACGACAAGGAAACAAGTAAACCTTATAACTCCATCGTGATCATGTTGAACTGTGAAGATTGGATAGACCAGATCTGTTATGTTTAGGCAGATAAGCCCATCATGGACATAAATCAAATTCTGGAGATGCCGAAATGTAAGTGCAAGGTATCAACATTATTAAGATTAGTAAAAGATGCATATATGCATTTTTTCTAATAAGTATGTATTAAAAACTTTAACAAGTTGCATCTATTTTATTTTAGGGAGACTTCTTAGCTACTTGACTTATTTATTTGGAATGTTGAGTGTTGAAGCGACTAGTTCCAGCAAGATTGGGTGGTTTTTCCTGAACTTCTACAGTGAAAATAAACTGGACCTAAACAACGAGAACTGTTCATATAGTGCAGACTTATATCAGTCATTCAAGAGGGTCTTCAGTTGAACCACACTGATAGTGCATGAAAATTGTAGGTAGATAATATTTCCATGAAGCAGTATAGAATCGTTTCCATCTCAGGCAATTCTTTAACAGATTCCAGGTTTACATGGACTAATTTCAAGCTGTTGTGGATCAGCCAGAAGAAATTAAAGTATCCATCATCCTAAATGATCCGAAGAAATAGCTTCCCATAATTGGCATGATATCTAAACATCATCGATACTTTATTTTAAAATATATATCAGTTAACTCTTGGGAATAGCAAACAAAAGCAATCTTGATTTTTATGATATTGTCTCATTTTATAACTGATGTTCAACCTTGTTATTTTGGGCTCTATGCCAACTATATTTTATTATATATTTGTGAATAACTATATGTATTATAATAATAACTTATCACTGCTGCCATGAATTGTAATGATAAATAGTAATGAGACACACTTGTTGAAGGTTCTACAATGTCTGATTTTTTATTATGTGAATAAAAATTTGGGGCCATGTTAAGCTTTTGGTTTTGTGCATAGATACAGAAAAATAATAATTATAGAAGTGCTGCTGGAATTGGCCACTTTTATGTGATTGTACATAGTCTTGATCACATCATATTTTGTTATTATTGTTTTCAAACATACATGTAAAAGATGGAGGTAACAAACACTTTTGAACAGTGATAAATCTCATAAATGTATATTTAAACAATAAAATGCTTTCTTTATTTGTTGTTACTGGAATGAACGGAAGCAGCGTAAGCGGGTTATGTAAATTTTTTCTGCAATAGCTGCGACCGTTCATTCCAGTAACAACAAACAAAGAAAGACATTTTATTGTTTATATTTATATCTGTTTAAATTTTAATTAAATTTTAAGTAGGATTAAAAATATTAATTATTGTGTTAATGATGCGAACGTCTTTGTACGTTTCATTGATGGAATGGCCTCTGATCAAGAAATCTGTACAGGTGATATGCCTAATGTAGTTTATGCAGGGATGAACGCAATGGGTTTTCTTAAGAAATAAATAAGAAATTATTAAGTGGATGTAAATATGTAGTAAACAAAGCAAATCTTGTACAGGGCAAAAACATGGACCCCTGATAACACCAAAGGTTTGGGGTGCATAGGGGAGTTAATATTCTAGATTATTTTGAGATTTATTTACAGAATTTTGTACCTTTATGAAATGAAGAACCTGTATTAAATGCCCTAATGATACTCTTTTTTTTTAAATTATTATTTTACATATGGAGTCAAGTCATTTAATATGTAATAAAAGTGAGAAACCATTGTAACAGTATTGTTATGACTGTTTTCTTTATGTATGAATATGGAATATTGAATGTTTTACATGATCAGGGGAATTGGAAAAATTTTCATAGTGATTTACTCTAGAAATGTAAAGGAAAACAAAAAATATATAATCGCTCGCTCCGTTATTTTACTTCACCGCCTGGAAATTATGTTGATTAAAAATAATAATATTATAATTATCAAATCGCTCGCTCGCCCCAATTTTTAGAGGTCAGTTGTCCGAAGAACAAGAAATTTTATTGGTGTGGCCTAACTGTAATTTATTATTTACGACTTGTATTCGATAATGGTGTTTTGGGTGTTATAACATCTGATCTTAATTACTATAAAACCGTTATTTCAAAATTTTGTAAGCATCTTAATATATTATCTTTCAAACCTGAAAGCGCAAACTTACATCTGAAAAATTGTTAATTATGTAAATCCATTGAAGTTTATTGCATTTTACTAAGTTACAAGTTTAACATATACTCTACTACTACATGTATCGCATATGTATATTTATTTGATGTGACAGTATATTGATTAATACATTAATAAAAATATTTATTTTTCAAGATGTAACAAAAATATGAACAGTAAACATGTACATTAAAAGAAATCTTGTGCGATTGACCCCCCCCCCCCCCCCGATGAACTCAATAAAAGTGTAACTGATGCAAATCACCCGTATTCCCCAAACGCTAGCAAGACAGTTTACGGCAGTAGATTTTGATTTCAGGAGGGTAGATCCTAGGTTTTCAGCTTTTTTTGGTTAAAAAAAAATACTTGATACATTCTTTCATTTATTTCTATCAGTGAAATTTTTACATTAAAATGAAAATATTAACATAGCCAATCAGGATGTGTCAAGGTATCACAACGGTAAATGTTTTTACCAAACAAATCGTAAAAAACAATCTGGTAATTGTTTACTTGAAAAAAAATATTTAACAGGAGATGTTAAACATTACCTGTCACACTAGCTAAAACATCCTCACACACAAAACGGTACCTACGCGGCATTTTCTGACTTTTTCCGTTTGCAAACAGGGCTACTTCAAATTCCCGCGTTTTTTAATGTCTTTATCAACATTCCTAGTGCATCACAGGTTGTAGCCCCCCATGCCCGAAAAAGCTCATTAAAAAAAACCTTTATTAATGTTCAAAAAGTACATAAAATTTACTAGGCACAGGTACAAAAGTTGTAAAAAGGGATTGGAAGAGAATAGAAAAACGTTTGAAAAGAAAGGAAAATCAATTTGATATTTAAGTTTATTTTGATCGGTCAATTACCTGTGTGATACCTCTACCCATTTAGTACTCCTCCTCCGTCTTGTTTAACCAGGAAATGATACCAACTTCCGGGAATTTCGTACCCTTTTCCCAATAATTCAACTCGCAGAACTTCCAGATTTACCAAGTTATATCGTACCCGAAGTTAATTCATACAAAGGGAAATAGAATTATATGGAAATACGTAAAACAAAAATTGAAAGATAGCTTATTTCTACTAACGATTTAGTTTCCCACAGCATTGTAAAATTAATAATTTTTATAACTGTTTTTTTTCTTTAATTTACTTTTTTTACAGAAATTGATTAATATGACCCCCCCCCCCAAAAAAAAAAGAATGGGTGCAAAGGATTCTAAATAATTAGTTTTGTACCTTTGTTTTAAACCCAATTAACTGTAGACATTAATTGCCGTGCAAAAATCTCTCGGGGAAGTTTTACAGATTAACGTTAATTCAGCTTTTATTGAGTTCGCTCTCCAAATATGTTTTCTTGGCATGTTTCCTTTCTTTGAAAGGATATCTATCTATACTTCTAGAAACAACTTTTAAAAATATATAATAAAAAAATTAATAAAGAAAAAGCAATACTGATAAAATTTTGTTGCTGACTTGAAAATTCAAATTTATATGTACATCATTTTTAGAATTTAAAAAAATGCATTCTTTTATTTAAGCATAATTTTTTCTTGATATCTAGGCAATAAAGTTTTTTTTCACTTAATTGAGTGACTGAAAGTAATTGCGACTTCGGCAGGATGGGCAATGTGATACCTCATTAGACCTAAAGAATACATGCTGAGCACATATTGCTCCTAATCGAGAATTAATGGATGGAGGATCTGATAACCATATGTACTTAACTGTGTGGGATTGTTTTGCATAACATGGAATAAAGAAAGTAATTTTGTAGACACTATATTTTGAACTAAGACAGAATGTCCATTTTTTTAGCAACTTCATGTACCTAATAATAGCAATTCTCTAGAACCCTTTCGACAAGACATGCAAGATCTGTTGTCGAAAAGTTTTGCTAAGAACAGTTTTTTCTTTCAAATTTTTCAAAAATAATTTAGTCTATCTGTACATTTTTTAATTATTAAATATTTCAAAGAGAGTAATTCTTAAACACTCGGGAATTCAAAATAATCGATATCAGCCTGTGAAAAAGAAAAGATAATCTCGGCCTTATCCAAGTTCCCCTGTGATTACATAGTGTAGGGATTACGTGGTGAAGTGATTACATAATACATTTTTATTTCTTTAAATTTGTGAATATACAAAATGTACAGTGTTAGTGTTAAAGCGGCACAGTGACGCACAAAGGAAAAAATTGACAAATGTAGAATTTTCGCATGACCTCTGTAAATTTTGTTCAATTCCTAAAAGTATTCAGATTCAGAAAATTACAGGTTTCAGAACCTAAAAAAAATATATTTTAATGGGGAAAAATAAAAGTTAAAATAATTTCTGTCTGCCCCAGAAAAAAAATATTGCAAAATACCCTGGTACTTCTTCCTCCCTATTGTACGCGTGCGCAGAAAAGTGTTGAATAAGTTTCCATAGTAACCGTGGTCTCAGGTATCCACGAATGAATGTAAGAAGACCAAAAATTTGATTTACTCTTTTAAAAAAGTTGTTAGAACATATTTCTCACCTTTGCATGCTCCAGTTGAATGTTGTTTACAAGTTTGAGCTACAAATAAGAGTTCCGTGACTTTGACATATACGAAACAAAGAAACGGTAGATACAACCTTTGTTTTTCCGGCACTTTTATTGTGCAATTCTTGCAGTTTAATTGTAATATCTTCGCTATATACTCATAATTTTCATAAGTCTTTCTCTGTATGCTACAGATATCTTAAATTTAACATATGATTTTGACTCACTGTGCCGCTTTAAAAGTTTAAAAAAGGCACGTTTAAATTAAAAAAGAAGAAATACATGTAATAGACAGATTGTGTAACTGTAATTACGCTACATAAAATAATATATATCTTATTAAATCTTTGCAATCATTCTTTACAATTTTTGCAGTCTGACATCCAATTAACTGTAAATAATAAATTAAAATAGGATCGAAAGACACTGGCATAAAGATAGCAAATCATTTACAATGTTAGAGTTCTATTGTCAAAAATAAGTGCTTTTATAAGCTTATTTACTCTTTTTTAATCTCATTGTGTAAGTGTAGATATATCATCAAAAAGGTATAATTGTCCGTGATTTTTTTCACATCTTCATGATCTTTGGAACCGCATATCTCATATGTATTTACAAAAAATAATAAATACTACGACACGAGTAGATAAGGTTAATGTACTCACAGCAGAGTATAATGTTAAATATCAACAAATTGTAAGTAATAGTGTGGCAACTAGTGCGTTTCACAGGCTTAGATTTTGGAGGTGAGAAAATGTTGAAATTCCAGTTTAATTTAGGCCAGTTTATTATGACATGGCCGCAGCTCTATCCAATACAAAGGGTTGATAACAAGTGTAACAGCGGGGATTCACAGCGGAAATGAAAATGGTTAAGTGATGAGAAGCCATTAGACTATCACAATTTTCTCTCACAACAACCAAATTCATTTATCTTGAAAACGATGGATTTGTTTTTAAGTTCTGTGTTAAAACGGCTTATTTTTCCGTTTCCCGTTTCATATCCTACATATATAAGATTTGTGTGTATGGCAGTTTTGAAATTGGCGGCATCGGATATTTGCATTCTGTCCAGTGGTTCATCTACTTCAAAGTCACAGAGAACACGAAACAAGTTAGAGAAAGAAATCCAAGTTACACTGCCCCACATTTTGTGAACACAATTATTTCAGGAGTGATTTAAGTGACGACTGGGTATAAAAGTGACTGTTTTCTGATGAATGGAGAAATAAGGAAACCAAGACCAAACATTGATCAATAAAGGTAAATTTGCAATTATATAATTATGTGTATGTTACAATAAAGTGTAATTAAGGTAGTGTCTTCAGATGAATTCTACCCTTAACTACAGTTCATGAGGATTTCGATCCTTGGTCAAGGTGGTTGCTTTCTTAATTTATTGTGTGAAATGCTAAACACTCTAGCTATCATTTTATTTGGAGTAAAACTACCCGCATGCATGTACATGTTATCATTTACCTCTCTGAACCTTTTAAAAATAATGGCGGTAGTAATACGTGTTTTAATTTTATATGTCCTGTCTGAACTCATCTGAATGCAAAATCGTGTTTCATGCAATAGTACATGTATATGATCTGGTTTTATATGATAAAGGCACATCATTCTCAAATAAAATCTATCTTGTCTTAGTTTGTCTAAACGTGTGTGTAGACTGAGGGTATATGTACGCGTTCTTTAGATGAATGAAATTTTCATACGGAAAACCAACGGAAAAACTATTTTTCGATTTTACAAAAATTGTGCAAGCAACACTACTCGACTGTGGTGCACATAATGTAATCCGGCATGCCTGAAGAAATAAATGCCCATGAGTTTTGAAAAATTGAAAGTTTGAAAACAATTATATGAGATGATTTACGAGTTTAAAAATTTTATCAATAGGTCAACTATGGATTTGTTCAAAATATGGCGGCCATATTTCCTTTGGACATGTTGGGAATGCATTCAGCAAGTGTTCAATGGCATCAGCCATAAGGAAGGCATAGAAGTATCGCTTCGGTCAAAGAAAGTAAATGTGATAGATGTGTTTGAAATCAAACTGTTCGACAATAATCAAGAGAGGGACTTGCCTCCTTCACCTTTTTTTCTTCGCGGATATAGACTGGACAATACAGTTTTCAACGTTCTTTGAGATATTATTTGTGACATCACCATGCTACTGCATGCGCACTGAACCCCCTTCCCTCGTTGAATACGCCTTGAAATCAGTCAGAAAAACTGTATGTGTTTGTATAGATTATTTGTTGTTTATTTATAGATTAAATAATAATGTATTTCATCATTAGAATATTGAGATAAAAATGTCCCTTGAAAGTCTTTTTTTTTAATAAGATGTAAAATGTATGTTTTTTTTCCTGTAAAAAGTTTTTTTAGAGGAAATTAACCCTCTGATATTCTGCTGTTTTCTATATAAAATATTTATTTTCTATCGGCGAATAATGAATGTAAAATTTAGTATGTTAATGATGGTTGCTTTGGCTTTGAAATACTGAACGTACAATGCACCAATGTGAGTTTAGAGAGGAAATTTACTCTGTAAATTTTTGCTATTTTCAAATTGTAATTGTTGTGGTGAATACTGTATCAGTGCACGTGATATTCTTTGGGAGGAAATTTACTCCGTAAAATATTGTAATATCAAGGATAGTCGCTTTTGAATTGACTACTGAATGTTAACTGTATCAGTGTCATTTTTGAGAGGAAATTTACCCTGTATATTTTTGTCTTTTTTCAAATTGTAATGTGGTAGTGAACATAATATCAGTGATAGTCTTTGGGAGGAAATTTACTCCGTAAAATCTAGCTGCATAAACGATGGTTGATTTGGCTTTTCAATACTGAATGTACAATGCACCGACGTGAATTTACAGAGGAAATTTACTCTCTGGATTTTTGTTAATAACAAACTGTAATATAAGTAGTGAACACTCAATCAGTGAAATTCTTGGGGAGGAAATTTACTCCGTAAAGTCTTGTTATATAAAGGATAGTCGCATTTGAATTGACTACTGTATGTTTTCTGTATGAATGTCATTTTGAGAGGAAATTTTCTCTCTAGATTATTGCTATTTCAAATTTTAATGTAGTTGTGTACACTATATCAGTTATATTCTTTGGGAGGAAATTTACTCAGTAAAATCTAGCTGTGTAAACGATGGTTGATTTGAAATTCTGAATGTGCAATGCAGCGACGTGCATTTTGAGAGGAAATTTACTCCGTAGACTTTTTTTCTATTTTGAAATGTAGTGGTGAACAATGTATCAGTGATATTCTTTGGGAGGAAATTTACTCCGTAAAGTGTAGCTATGTAAACGATGGTTTCTTTGGCTTTGAAATACTGAATGTACAATGCACCGACGTGAATTTAGAGAGGAAATTTACTCTGTAGATTTTTGTTAGAACTAATTTGCAATGTTAGTAGTGAACACTGTATCAGTGAAATTCTTTGGGAGGAAATTTACTCCGTAAAATCTAGCTGTGTAAACGATGGTTGATTTGGCATTGAAATACTGAATGTACAATACACCGACGTGAATTTAGAGAGGAAATTTACTCTCTAGATTTTTGTTTATAACAAACTATAATGAAAGTAGTGAACACTGTATCAGTGAAAAGCTTTGGGAGGAAATTTACTCCGTAAAATCTAGCAATGTAAACGATGGTTGATTTGGCATTGAAATACTGAATGTACAATGCACCAATGTGCATTTAGAGAGGAAATTTACTCTCTAGATTTTTGCTATTTTCAAATTGTAATTGTTGTAGTGAATACTTTATCAGTGATATTCTTTGGGAGGAAATTTACTCCGTAAAATTTTGTTTAACCATGGATAGTCGCTTTTGAATTGACTACTGAATGTTAACTGTATCAGAGTCATTTTTGAGAGGAAATTTACCCTGTAGATGTTTGTCTTTTTCAAATTGTAATGTGGTAGTGAAAACTGTTTCAGTGATAGTTTTTGGGAGGAAATTTACTCCATAAAACTTGCTATGTAAACGATAACTTGCGTTCTTTTAACTTTTAGTATATGCACCAATAAATATCTTGTAAATTGTGTTATTTGTTGAGTTTTGTCAATATCTAAGGGCAAAATGCTTAAAACAGAAAAAAAGATTTTCTGTTTTGATTTTGGAATGCGTTATGTACAAAATAAGAGCAGAGCAAACACGGACCTCGGAAACATCTGAGGTGGGATCAGGTGCCATTGAGGAGTGAGCATCCTCTGCCGACCGGTCACACCCACCGTGTGCTCGCTGTCATCTTCAAGAAATAACGGAAAAAATCCGTCGTCAATTCAGTGTATAAATAGTGGACTAACAATTAGCATTTGACTCAATGATAAATTGTATTAGCTGACAAGGTCATTGTACCGACCATAAAACTTATGAAATGATGACTTTAAACAAGACTTCTGGTATTGTTGTTTCATCAACTCGCTTGTCAATAATATACCTTGTTTTGGAAATTGTTCATACGTATAGCATGCTCTTGCGTATCGAATCAACTTAGATATATATATTCCGTATGCAGGTGATGAAATATATTGCTGCATAAGTAAGGGAAGTTTACGATAGAAAAGTTTAAGTCACCACGTTTATCATATAGTTTGGTTGTTAGATTACCGTTAGTGTCTTTTTCAAGTAAAGTATCAAAATATGAAACAGAAGTGTCGGACTCTGTGGTATCTTTTATCTCAATCTATAGGAAGTCTTGGACTCCATTCAAACATCCAGTTGTGTGGTAAAAAACCTGTTGCGTCACTCTTTGTAGCGTTGTATCCCTGAACCAAGGGAGCAATATGTTGTTTCCAGTCTGTCTTCTGTTTGGGATTCAAGGTACGTAGCATATTTTAGAGTGTTTAGATAAACCTCTCTACCGATCCATTGCCCATAGAATGTAACAGAAGTAACAGAAGTTTTGAATAATTCACATTTTGATGGCTTCAATTTTAATCCATGCTGAGCTAATTTTGAAAACACATTTTTAATTTAAACACAAGTTTTTGAAAATATGAGCACATCATCCAAAAAGATTAAGCATTCTTTCAAATGCATATCTCCCATGCACTTCTCCATCAATCTTTGGAAAGTTGCAGGAGCATTTATTAATCCAAAGGTCATTCTATTACACTCATAGAAGCCTAAATTACCTACCAAAAATGCTGTTTTGTGCCGATCTTTCTCCTCAATTTCTACCTGCCAATAGCCTGATCGTAGGTCGAGTTTGTTGAAAAACTTGGCTCCATACAGGGCATCTATGACGTCATCAAACCGAGGAAGCATATAGCAATCCTTGCGCGTTTTTGGAGTTTACCATTCTCATGTCAAGACAAAACTGCAATGATCCGTCTGTTTTCCGACACAGTACCACGTTTGAGGAATAATTGCTGTTAGATTCGCGAATGACTCCGGCGTCTAACATCTCACGCACGTGTTGGCGGACTTCCTCATACATTCCTGGAGGAATTCTGCGATACGGTTGTTTAAATGGTTTTGTGTCCTCTAATTCTATCGAATATTTCACTAAATCAGTTCTTCCAATGTCTAATGGACCAGTGTAAAATATGTCAATGCACTGTTTTGGAATATTTCTCACAGTATTGAACTGATCTTCAGTAAGTACACTTGAGTCAACCTTAAACTCCAAGTTCAATAGGGTCACACACTTTAGATTTGGGTTTTAATGCAGGAAAATTATCTACCACCTTAACCTCTTGAAGATTGCAAACTTTAAGTACAGTGCCATGCCTAAATTATATTGGTTTGGCAGATATATTACAAACCTTGACTTGCACTGTAGACTTTTAGTAGGTGTAGAATACTTAACTACCCTTAGACAAACTGTAAACCTGGCCATATTATCAAAGTTTTCAGAAACCATTGTCGTGTTGTTACCCGGTAAACCTTTAACACGGCCCTTAACTACAATAGATTCATTAAGTTGTACCATAATAGGTTTCTTACACACTGATTTGACATGGTAACACTTACCCTTCATACTCTTTAATGCTACTCTCCATTCTTTTGGTGCTATTTTAATTTCATTGGAATCTTCACCCAACAAATCTATGCAAATTCTCAACACATTAGTTCCAATGATCACAGGACATGTTCTATTGAAATCAGTTTCTGGTACATTTAAAACAGGGACAAATATCTCTACCTCCATAAATGGAATTTTTACAGTACACTTTATATATCCCTTGTTTTTCAATAGAGAACCATCGATATCTGCGACAGACACCTCTAACCCTAAGTTAGATAAATCTTTTAACTCTGGTTCATTTTTCATGGAATTGTAACCTGAAAATGACAATGTTGTCACCATCGATCCACTGTCAACAAGACCACCTGTAAAAGAATTATCATTCATAAAAACAATAGTCTCATTTGACTCACCAATCATTTTGCATTTTAGCTGCTGGCCTTAATTCACACGAAATCCTGGTCCCCGGTCGGCCTTCATCAGAGACCTCTAGGCGTTCGGGTTATAATTACCTGTTTTTTCCTCCTTGACCCCGTTCCTGACCTTGACCTTGACCTGCATTCAACCTTCTGTCATTGGAATTACCTCGATATTGATTAGAGTTGCCTTTACATTACTGGTTCTACCATCCAATATCTCTAGTATCTGGCTGAACTTGTCATTTATCTTACCTTCTAATTTTGTCTCCATGTTCCTCATCTTCTCCATTAACTTCTCATAGTCTTCAGATCCCGACATTCCATGCTGATTAACTGGCTTTTTCTCTGAAATGCTAGAACTTATCTCTAACAACAACATGTCATTCTTCTTAATGAAGTCCAAAACGTGTGCCTTAACAAGTCCCAATTAATACATATATATCACTTGCATCTACCAAAAAAAAAAAAAATACCGGCCCAATAGACGCAATATATAGAGTATAATAGAATAGACGCAAACTGGTCGCCCCCTTGTGAATGTTCTTATTAATATTTGATCCGCCACTCCAGTGTCTGTGTTTATACCCCCCCCTTTTTTTGCTTTTTTTCCCGTGGTATTTAAATGAGATCGATCACTGTTCATAATCTCCATCCTTCTTCATATTGTCTTCCTGAAATATTTTCTATATATCATAAAAAGGCATTAATTTATGACCCATTTTAATGCATTTTAATTTATTTTATTACATACTTAGTAATAAATACAGGTTTTTTGCATATGCGAAATGGCTGACGTCACAATAGCTGTATCAGCCCTGCAGGGCTGATATGGATTTGTGGGGCTGATAACCTACATGTATATCAGCCCTGCAAATCCATATCAGCCCTGCAGGGCTGATACAGCTATTGTGACGTCAATATCACACCCTTAGTTAATTAAACCACAAAACAGTACTTGTGATCAAAACAATTTTTGGTGGGTTCATATTCTCTTTATTTTAACTTTTAGAAAATTAAAGGTTAATCTTAATTTACAAATACATGTAAAAGATTATTTTCAAATTACGGATTGGGGACACTTGAAATAGAAGTACAGAAACAAACCGAAACTGTATGAGACAATAGACTGTGTACATTTTAAGAAGTCCGTGCATGATTATTTACTTATTTTCTTCTCAACTTAATGTGTTCTGTATTTTATTACTTAGTATGTAATAAATATAATAAAACATACCCTTTTCCACATCACATCCTGTATCAGCCCTCGACCAATATCAGCCCTCGGGCCTTCGGCCCTCTGGCTGATATTGGTGTCTCGGGCTGATACAGGATGTGATATGGAAAAGGATATGTATTATTCTCTATACACACTTAGTAATAAATACAGGTTTTTTGCATATGCGATATGGCTGACGTCACAGTAGCCGTATCAACCCTGCAGGGCTGATATGGATTTGCGGGACTGATATCCGTATCAGCCCTGCAAATCCATATCAGCCCTGCAGGGCTGATACAGCTATTGTGACGTCAATATCACACCCTTAGTTAATTAAACCACAAAACAGTACTTGTGATCAAAACAATTTTTGGTGGGTTCATATTCTCTTTATTTTAACTTTTTGAAAATAAGGTTAATCTTAATTTACAAATACATGCAATACTATAGAATATTTTCAAATGACGGATCAAGCAGGCACGTAGCATCGTTTTTGAAAGTGGGGGGGCCAACCTCAGAAAATTTTTTTTACTTGCCTAAAGAAAGTTGACAAGCAAAAAAAAAAAAAA
The DNA here is from genome assembly GCF_032062105.1 of Saccostrea cuccullata. NCBI lineage: Eukaryota > Metazoa > Mollusca > Bivalvia > Ostreida > Ostreidae > Saccostrea > Saccostrea cuccullata. Next base: position 134,604 of record NW_026920958.1, read on the forward strand.
AAAAAAAAAAAAAAAAAACTCGAAAATCCTATTTCGTGGGGTGGGTGGGTGGGTGGGTGGGGGGGGGGGGGGGGGGTAGTGGCCAACTTTCAAGACCAACTTCCTTTCACTTCCATTTTTTTCCTATATTTCCTTGCTATGTATATACTGTTGTCAAAAGTGGGGGGGCCAACCATCTTTTCAATAGACATTTTCTATAGTAAAGGTAATGTTGGGGGAAAAAGTGGGGGGGGCAGGCCCCCCCGGATGCTACGTGCCTGTCAAGTGCATTGAAATAGATCTTATGAGACATTAGACTATGTATATGTATGTATGAAGTCCATGCATGATTATTTACTTACTTTCTTCTCAACTGAATGTGTTCTGTATTTTATTACTAAGTATGTAATAAATATAATAAAACATACCCTTTTCCACATCACATCCTGTATCAGCCCTCGACCAATATCAGCCCTCGGGCCTTCGGCCCTCTGGCTGATATTGGTGTCTCGGGCTGATACAGGATGTGATATGGAAAAGGGTATGTATTATTCTCTATTGATCAAAAGAAAAATATACATATCTCAGATGGAGAATAACCGATCTCTTTGCATTTTTAAAGTATAAATCATAAAAAAAAAAATCTTATCTTATCTTATCTTATCTTAATCCTTTGTCCATGGAGGCCTAACATAAAATAGATAAGTTATATAATATAAAATAATAATTATAAAAAGCTTAATAAATACTTCGAATAAATTTATATCATCCGGGATTTAAAACGTCTCCCGTTTCAACTTTGGATTATAGACCTATTCGGGGTAACAAAAAAGGAGGTCGCTGGCCTGGTTTTTCACGTGTTTACAAAGTGACAACCGATAAAGGACGACAGTGAATAAGGTGACGGCCAGAAGATGTCAGGAGACGAAAAAACGAGGAGAACTAACTTCATTACGGTAGGTTTTAGTTCCTATCAATCCCTCATAGCAACGGTAGTGTCAACAGCTTAGCTCGAATTTACTCCAGTTATTTTATCACGTGGGTCGGTGGCAGTGCCCCATTTGATTTCTAAAAAAAAATGTACTTTAGTTTAGATATGAAAATGAAGGTGACTTTTTCATTTCTCTGGTCAGCCAACAGCCGAAATTTTAAATTTTCAATAAGGTTTTTAACTGGGTAAACATGGTAAAGAAATTAGATTAAAAATAGATTTTAACACTGTTTAACAGTGTTTATCTTTTACAATTTCTATGAAGGAATAGCCTAGTCCTTGTTATCAAGTGAGAGTCGATCTCCAGACTCGCTAGAGGTACAATGAACCTTGAAAATAAAGTAACTAAGCAGAAAAACACCCTTTTGTGTGTGCATCTGTGTGTTTAGGTGGGGTGGGGGGTCGGGGTGGGGGGGGGGGTCTTTTGTCATAAACAATAAGCTACTTTAAACATACATGTATTTTCATCATGTGCATATCCGTTTCTTCCTTTCAATTTTCATTTTTTGGAATTAGGTGGGAGGAAGCAGGGTTTAGCGGTCTGTATAGCTCTGGTAGACACATAGTGTTAAAAAGTCTGTCTAGATCACTAAAAACATAAGAACTAGGGGTACTTTGAGCTCACTAAATGATACCCCCCACCTCCCATAATGTCCATGTGTTGCTATATATTGTTTTACTGTACTGTGTAAAGAGAAATGACTTGTCCTGTCAAATGTTATCCAGAAGCTTCTATATATGTGACGTCATAGGTAAACATATAATGTAGTGGCAATGTCCATGTTTTGCTATGGGAAATCCAAAATATGTAATAAAGATTCTGTGGAAGTTTCATTAAATTTCACTCGGTAGTATAAGAGGAGATGCGGATAAGAGATAAAGGATAACAGACAGACAGACCGTGATAATTGGCTGTTCAGGTGATGTGTCTGTCAGTAATCTAAGGCCGACCTGTCAGAACCACAGTGTCGTTTGGGCTTACATAAACTGAAAAAAATTGCAGTTGTCGACCTATAATTTTTAGACTTGGTAGGTAGGTAGGCATTCTTTTTTTTTTTTGGGAAAAAAATTGTTTTTAGATTTTTGTAAGATAACATAAAATAAAATTTTTCATAGGAATATTTTACATGAATATTACACAATGGCTAAAAAAAAGTTGGGTCGGGTGCATTTTTAATGGGTTGGTAGGCAACTGCAAACAAATAATACTTTATTTTAGACCTTGACTTAAATGTTAATGATGACGTGCAGCCAAGGAGTTTGAAATTTTATGATCCAAACTCCGCTGGTTCCACCTTTCTTTGCATGAATCATGACATCACTTCCAGTGATTTTGTTCAGTGACTGGGTATGCATTAAAAATTGAAAATTGTAATTAAATATAATGAATTTTAAGTTGTAATTTCTGTAGAGAAATACCGACAACCCTTTATTCGGATGACTTCAGGTAGCATATGCCGTGACTTATGTGTTTGCTTTTATTTTTCAATCAGAAAAAGAAATACCTGATAGATTTAAATGTTTATCATGCTATAAACTCATTACTTTTCAAGCTTTGGCTGTGTATTGACTGTATTCTTCATGTTCTTTTTAGTGCTTTTGGTGGAGAGAAACTTCCACTTATTTTAATGCAATGCTAAATGTCTCTCTTTGTATTCATTAATAAGAACATTGAGAAATGCGCTAAAACAAATCTAATACATGTAGTGCTAACTTGTTCAAAATCAATTACCACCAAATATCATACACAATAAATATAAAACATGATTGAGTTGGACTTTAAAATGTTTACCATTATAAAGTGATACACACTTTTAACCTTTGACCTTTTACAGTTGCCAGATGACACCCCTGGATACAGCCTGGATGAGTTCTGTATCCCTAAACATTACGAGGACGATCTATCCCGGGTCCTAATCCCCGCAGGTCTGATTAATGACAGGTAAGTATAACATTAGGACAAGTCTGATTAATGTTAGGTCAGTATTAAAAGGACGATTTATGATGGATCAATATTACAGCGAGGATTTATCCCGAGTCCTAATTCCCATGGGTCTAATTAATGACTGGTCAGTATAGCATTAGGATGAGTTCTGTATACCTAAACATTTTAGGAGGATTTATCCCAGGTCGTAATTCATGTGGGTCTTATTCCAGAGGGTCTAATTAATGATAGATCAGTATAACTGGAGTGATTTATTCCGGGTCTTAATTCCAGTGGGTCTAATTTATGATAAGTCAGTATAACAAGGACATTTTGTCCCAGGTCCTTATTCCTCATTTGTTTGTTTATAATAACTATCCCTCTCAAGATTTTTTCACTTATATGGAGCCACTACTTGCTGGTGGAGATTGAGCTGCAAATTTTTGTCCTATGCTCGCAGCAGAATTTACAGTAATTTAGTCATAAGGGATCTCAGTACCTACTACAACACAGGACTTTGGTTAATAGGATCTCATCCAAAGGATCAATCTCCTCGTCCCATGTTGGTACTCAAAGTAAGGAACAACCCCTTGCATCGTGACTCTTGAGGAGACACTCAAACCATGTGAGCGACCTGGTTCTTACTTCCAGCAGGTCTAAGTAATTAGGGATAGATCAGACTTAGTACGAGATTTATCTTTCTCGCATAATCACCAGTGTAAGATTGACTTGTCCGGTGTGAGACAGCAGTGTGAGATTTTTCTGTCTTACACTGTGTATTACTACGCCACGAACGAGAACGTAAACATTCCGTCATTATATAAAGAAATTGTAACAAAGTAAAAAAATATAACACATAATTAAACTGTTGTCATTTAACTTATTAATATAAACTTATTTTCATTCAAAATATTGTCGTATTTTCACCTTTTTAATGGCACTTTTTTTAGATCGCGGAATGATTCTTCTTTTACGTTGTCGGATAGATAAGTTTTTTATTCCCGGTTTTTATCTTTCTGATTAATTTACACGGACTGAAAATTATTTTATCAGTTTACACTACGTGTAAACCATTTTCAGGTACGTTCTCTCCGATGGTGTATTCAGATTTTTAATTAGATGGAAAATTAAAAATATTTTTTTAGCCCCATCATGGCGACGTCATTGACAGGCCGTTATTTTGGATAAAATAATGCGAGAAAAATAATCATTCATTACGTACTCGTGTGGGAATAGTGAAATTCCACCTCGGGGCCAAGATTCACGGTCTAGGACTCGGCAAAGCCTCGTCCTAGACTGTGAATCTTGTCCCCTCGGTGGAATTTCACTATCCCACACTCGTAGTAATGAATGATTCTATTAATCTCAGGCCCTAACCTTTACCTCAATGAGACCAAGTTAATTTGACCAAGAATTTTAGATATCTAGAGTAAAATTACAAACCCTCCATGGTATTGGAGGTATCAGTGTTCTAGATAACAAAATAGAACTGTATAAGCCATACAAATGTAACGTGAAGCGGTCACCCATCCATTGGTTAAACAGGCTCTGTTGGTTAACTTGGCTGAAATAGAGGGAGACTCTACCGCATTACCAGACTGTCCACTACACAAACAAGTTACATTAAATAAATATTAAATGTATTTATTGATGAAAAAATATAGAAAATAAAGGAAGAATTTCATTTTAACAGTTTACCTGTTTATTGGTCTATATAGTGGCATAAATTAAAGAACTATATGCGGTATATTGCATTATATATTTGCCCCCGCTAAAGCCAAATTTTGAAAACTTCCTGAAATGTGCTGAGTTAAAAAAATTCTATTAGAAATATAAATTAACAGAAAATATAGTGTCAAAGCAGTGTCTTCACAATTTTTGTTTTTATGATGTCACAAACTAGTCTGATTTTATATCCTTTTTCAGAAAGGGGACAAAATGGACAAAATTTCAACAATTTTAGCCTTAAAATTTAGAGAGCGCAAGTTTGTTCAGGAACAACATTGAAATATTTCATTGATACACATGTATTATCATTCTACACATTATATCAAAATATTGATCCTGAACACACATGAGCTCGGTGACTTTTACTCAAAATATCAACTAAATATGTACATTTTTCTGTAAAATTCATGAAAAACTTTATTTAACATCATGTTTGTGAAGTCATTACATACATATGGAGTCATTACTTATGAAAATATTCAGTGTTATGAAGTCAGCATATACTCCCCTGTTTATGAACTTAATTAAATATTTCTCCATCAAAGTTTGATTTCGGGGGCAAATATTGGTTATTACAGAATAAAGTTTTTTATATTGTGATATTTTTGTTTTCATACAGAATTGAGCGACTGGCTCGTGACATTGTAGAGGATTTTGATGAGGATGGGTTGGTCGCTCTGTGTGTGTTAAAGGGAGGATACAAATTCTTCACTGACCTCCTGGATAAAATCAAAGGACTAAACAGGAATCTGGGGAGATCTGTCCCTCTAGCTGTGGATTTCATTCGACTTAAAAGCTACGTGGTATGTCGACCTATGTAAGGACTTGGAAGTACAAATATAAAAATGTACTGTAAATCACTTTTTTTGCGAGAACTTTATTTTCGAGTAATTACGCGAGATGTTATGCTAGCGAAAATTTCATTCTCACCTATTGTTGAATTCCTTAAGATTATGTACAGCAATGGCCACAATTCCTTAAAATTCTGTCTTGCTAATAAAGAGTCAATGACTATCTTGTGAATATAATTTGTCGTGAAATTCAGTGATTTACAGTTTTTTGCACAAGGTAGATGGTGTTTAAGATTGTTTATGGCCACACACCCACTGTGATTGTTTTCCTCGTGCTGTAAATGTCCTTATTCGATTTTGTGTGTTCCACAATCTTGAATAATAAAATTTTTACTTCCCTTTCAGTAAATTCAAATTGGTAAAATGATGTCTACCCTGGAATATTTTTTTTTTTTTTTTTTTTTTTTTATTTAAGTAATTTCAAGACATATACACCTTTCTCTCCCACTCTCATACCTGTTGGAGAAATACAAATACACACATTTATAACCATTTAGTATAAATATTTAAGGATAGCTACACTTCAATAAACATAGTAATATACATAAACATAAACTTACGCAATATGCAATGCATATTCAATCAGTAATTATATTCAGAATTATTTTTGGACACACTAAAAAGACATTTCCACTTGGACCATCTATTTTTGTAAAATATATTACCTGACAATTTTTCTTCTAAACAATAGTAATTATTTAAATATTTTAAGATTTCATTAAAAACAATATTATTGTTCTTTCTTGATTGTTGAAATAAGTATTTCTTCACTAGTAGGATAATCAAATTAATTGCCATATGATCTTCTTCTAAATTACCAAAAATAACAGTTTTGACATCAAATACCATTCTTGTACCAGACTTTTGAAATATCCAATCTGACAATGCTAACCAAATCACAGAAACCTGTGGACAGTAAAAAAATAAATGTTTGATTGATTCTGGTTCTAAATTACATATTGAACAAAGTGGTGAATTTTTTATTTTTGACAGATATAAGTTCTTATTAGTACCTAATATTCTATGGATAATTCTATAGTTGAACCACATAAGTCCAGAGTCTTTTGTTGTCAATTTAAAGTTTGCATAAACATGTTTCCAATCAAAATTTAACTCTAATTTTAGATCAGTATCCCATTTGTTTTCACAAATAGGTCTGTGCTGTGTTTTTGACATCAAATAATCATAAATATTTCTGGATCCTTTTCTGTTCTTACAAAGTATTTTTACAAATTCAGGTTGATATGGTTTAACAACAGTATAATATAAATATTGTTTGATATTAGGCCATGCAGTCAGAATGCTTTGCTTCAAACCTTCATATGTGGTAAAAGGTAACTTTACAAAATAATCATTTGTAATACTTTCATAACTAATAAAATTGCCTTCTGTATTGAATAAATCATGCACTATATGGAACCCTTTATCGAACATTGGTTTACAAAATACATATTTATTTTGAATCTTTATTTTATTATTATACCACAGTGAATGTAAATTAAAACTCTCTATAAACTCACTAAAATAAAATAAAGTTTCTTTCCAAAACATGTTTTGTGTGATTTTTGCCCTTTGTTTACAATATTCAGGCCCAACACTACATAACTTGTTAATATTACATCCAGTAATTTCTGAAAAAAGATTACTCCAATCTGGATTACTACTTAAAATTCTCCTTATCCAAGTTAGTTTAAGAGATTTAATAAATGTTTCTATATTAGTCATTCTTAATCCACCATTTCCAAAATCCAGTTGCAATGTTTTTCGAGAAATTCTATCAACTTTGTTTCCCCATATAAATTTATATAATGTTTTTTCAAATAGCTGTATCCATTGCGAACTAGGTTTTGGAAGGGATGTAAATAAATGAGTGAACTTTGATAGGAACAAACTTTTTACTACTGTTATTTTTCCCAAAGGGGTAATATTTCTCTTTGACCAATGGTTTATTTCTTTTTGAATAAGTTTAAATTTCTTATCAAAGTTAAGTTCCTCCATTTTTTTTAGATTTGCTGTATATGTTATACCAAGAACAGTAAAAGGTTCGGTTGTCCATTTTAATCCTGTATCAGTACAAATTGCATTTTCTGTGTCAAATTTAGAACCAATCCAAACTGCTTTTGTTTTAGAAATGTTAGGTTTTAAACCCGAAAATTTTGAAAATTGAAAAAGAAGATCCAGAGCACTTTTTAGACTCTTTTCTGTTCCATCAAGAAAAAAAACTGTGTCATCTGCATATTGTAAAAGACATACTTTTTCCTTCCCTATTTTAATGCCTTTTATATTTCTATTTTGTCGAATCATGTGTCCTAAAATTTCTACACAAAGATTAAAGAGGTAAGGAGATACCGGGTCACCCTGACGACAACCCCTACCAATTTCAAAAAATTTTGAAAAAATACCATTCTGAATGACACAAAGATTAGCTTTGTTATATAATACTGAAACCCATTATATAAGATCAGGACCAAAATTAAAGAATTTCAAAGTATTATACATAAATTTCCATGATATAGAGTCAAATGCTTTTTCGAAGTCAATAAGTAATATCATACCAGGAATATGTTTTTCATGCACCGTATTTATTACATCATAGATTATTCGTGTATTCTCTCCGATAAATCTCCCCTTGAGGAATCCTTTTTGGTTTTTATTGATTACACAGTCAAGAACCTTTTTAAGTCTGTTTGCAATGCATGCAGATGCGATTTTATATGTTACATTAAGAAGAGATATTGGACGCCAATTACTAAGAAATTCTCTAGGTTTATCTCCTTTCGGTAAAATTGATATAATACCTTGTTTCTGGGTTATTGATAGCTCTCCTTTTTGAAAACCTAAATTTATTGATCTTATTAAAAAGCTTCCTAAATCCTTCCAGAAAAATTTGAAAAATTCTGTAGTAAAACCATCACTGTCTGGGCTTTTATCATTTTTCATATCTTTTAAAGCAGAGAGGGCTTCCCCTTGAGATATGGTACCTTCCAAGCTATTAGACAAATGTTCATCCAAAATAATTATATCTTCTTTATTTATAATTTTTTCTAAGTTTACATCAGTTAGCTTGTTGTCACAACAGGAATATAAGTTTTTATAAAAACTTTCAATTTCTGTGAGTATTTCACCTTGGGAAATAATAGTGTTACCATTGCTTTGAATGATTTTGCTTATAGTTTTATTAACATAGTTTCTTTTTTCCAAACTAAGGAAATATTTTGTAGGTTTTTCTCCCTGTTCTATCCATTTTAATTTAGTTCTAACAAATAATCCTTTAATATAGTCTTTTCGAAATTCTTCTAGCCTGTTTTGAGCTCTATTTAATCTTTCGACAATGTCATGTGACTCATTATTACTTCTTAAAGATTCTAAAAACTTAATTTCTTCTTCGATAGATTTAATAGTTTTATTTTTTATTTCCTTTTTTCTAGAGCAGTAACATATTGTTGCACCTCTTATGCATAATAGTAACTGTTCAAAAAATAGTTGATCGTCAATACAAATACACAATTCTCTGTCGTCCACTAAACTAATAGTGGAGGGGTTGTAGGGAGAGGCAGCATATTGTAACTTTACTTTTTGAATTGTTTCCTTAACACAATTAATATAAAGCTGGTCTTTTAGAAGAGAGTTATTGAATTTCCAAAAACCTTTTCCCCTTTCAAAATTATTGAGTTTGATGTAGAGTTCAATTATTGAGTGGTCAGACCTATATCCTGGCTTAATATCAACCTTATCAACTAAAGCCATCAATTCATTAGAAACTAAGAAGAAGTCAAGTCGGGCTTTTTTTATAGGATTATTCTTAAACCATGTGTACTTTTTTCTCTGTTCATGTTTTACCCTCCAAGGATCAGTCAAACCATGAATATCTTTCATATTCAGAACAATATCCCTTGCTTTTTTGTTATTTATATTTGTGTAATTATAGTAGTCCAATACTGTGTCCTGAACCAGATTAAAATCGCCAGCCATAATTACAAATTCACCCTGGAAATTTGAGACTATATCTGATATTGATTGAAAGAAAATTGGATCATCTGTATTTGGACCATATAAATTAATTAGTAAAATGTTGTATTTGTTGAATATGTTAAGTTCCAATATCAACAGGTTACCTTCCTGATCTACATGTTCATTCATGATTTTATATTCAAAAGTATTATTAAACAAAATAGCAGTGCCTCTGGCATTAGATTGTCCAGGAGAAATATAAACATCATAACCACATAAAGACCTTATATCATTGTAATCATTTTTAGTGAAATGTGTGTCTTGTAGAAGGTAAACAGAAAAATGTTTTTGTTTAATGTAGTTAAGCACATCTCTCCTTTTTTCTAATCCCCCAAGCCCTCTACAGTTTAAAGACATGATATTAAAGCTCATAGAAGAATAATTAATATGGTGTAAAAAAACAATAATTTTTCAGTAAATATACACCTAGAGTGTATTGTGCAGACAATGGGAAGGATGCGTTTAAAAAAACTAAATAAATAACATTGATTTGGTGCATGCACGTTAGTGCGCATATAAATTGTGATACTATTTCTACCCCAACAGAATTCACACATACATCTTTCACACACTGACATAGCTGCAGATCTGTAGCTCTCTGCTTGAGAAAATTCGGACAGATAGAGCAGAGAGCTACAGATCCAAGTGTTGTAAAAACCTTCGATTTACGCCGACGATTTTTTGTCGCTCACTTCGGGTATTTCTTCTTGTATTATGTACTTTCCCCAGCTTTAAAAATGGTTTTTAATAATTAATCATACATTTAACTTCAATTCCTGATAAATGTCATACCTTTCAACGTTAACAAATGGCTATTTGTGGTTACGGACGTCGAAACGGAACTCTTTTACACCGACATTACAAAACTATATACAGGGCTGTTTCAGACTGTTAAAAGGTAAATAAACTGTAATAAAGTATCAAAAATAAGAGTTTAATATATAATTAATTATAGGATACAATTCCAAAAGCCAGAGAAAGTTTTAACTACACGAAATAAATACCTAGAGTAGCGACAAAAAATCGTCGGCGTAACTCGAAGGTTTTTACACCGTATGGATCTATAGCTCTCTGCTTTATCTGTCTGAATTTTCTCCAGCAGAGAGCTACAGTTCTGCAGCTAACACTGACAAAGACAAACACAAAAACACGAAAAAATAAAGATATGTAATTCCTGTAGACACCTGAGTGGCTCATTAATAGCACAAATTTTATTTTTGTTTACCCAGCTACTTTGTCACTCATCACCGGAAGTGTTCATGGCCGTCTAAATTACAAAGGAAATTCCGAACAGAGTCACTTTTTCCGAATTCTTTCGTCAACGGAGTCAAAAATGTCAAACTTAATTCTGCGTTTACCGTATTGTCCATATACTGCTCCGTTGAAATACCAAGCGCCGTCGATTCTAGGGTCGTCACTGAGTTTGGATATCAACATCGCGTTGTCCCGTGTCACGTCATCTGCGATTCTCCACCCCTGTTTCAGTTCCTTTATGTCGCCTCTCTTTCTCATTATTGTCGCTTTAGCATCGGGGCTGCGCAATTTGACAATTATTGGTTGGGGTTGATCCTTTTGTCCTGATGGAATTCGGTGCATCGCTATCACATCAGTTTCGGATATAGCCACACCCACTTCCCCTAAGGCCTCATTAATCTTTTCTAATAAGTTTTCGTCTTTTGCCTCGGGAAACCCATGAAACTTAATATTTGTTTTTCTGGAGTACTGTTCATTAAAATTTGCTTTTGCGGCAGCGCTTTTAGATAGCTTCTCTACTTCTCCCACTCTATTGTACACATCGTTTAAAGCGTCATTGCTTTCATTCAGCTCCCTCTTAAGCTCCGAATTTTCTTTTTTTAAATGTTCAATATCTTGATTTAGCTTCTGATTGTCTTGTTTAAGTTGCAAAATTTGGTCGTTCATTTTCTTTTCAAAATTCTTTAAATAATTGGAGAGTAACTCCTCTACGACATTTTTAATGATATCCCTGATGTCGTCAACTTTGACTGATTTTTTCAGATCACTTTTTATTTCAGAAAGTTGCGCCTGAATTAAGAGCATTTCCTCTGACGGTCTCTCCGACGCCTTTTCCGATTTCTCTTGTTTTTCTTGTTTTTGATTATGGTTACTTGGGTTTTGAGATGTTTTTTTAGAGATAGGACTGTTTGTTGACTTGCGTGAGTTAGAATTCGAATTTCTGGTAACAACACCACTGGTCGACATTGTCAAGTATTTGTCTATCGTGTTGATACTCATAAAACCGGTTTGGGCATGTAACTATTTATAGTAATAACTACTCACGTCAAAGTTTGGATTGAAAACTCCTACAAAAACATCATTTTGCACTTTAGGTCTCCAAAGAATAACAGTCCTGAATCTCTGAACACACTTGATTATAGCTACTTCATCCAAGACACCAAACTTTTTAAGTTATGTGCTATAATGGCCACTCTACCTCTCCGTCACTAAGCGTGGCCTACTCTAACGGGCGCCATTACCGGAATCCAACCCTGGAATGTTGTTTAATCCAGCAAAATCCAAAGATTTCCAGAGTAGACAAGTATTACTGTATCACACTGTGATTTGTACATCCAATTTAAAGTCTTGATTTCTGGGGACATTTTTGCCAAAAAAAAAATGTAAACTTGAACCCTATTGATATTTGATCATTAATAAATATGAATCAAGGTATTTGTCAAGATCATTTTGAGCAAACCTGTTACAACCACTACCATGATTGCCCATTCAAGTTTAAGTCTGTTTACCCCTTTAATGAGTTTCAAAGACTCTGGCAATGCAATTTTTGTATATTAAATAGTGCATTTTTTATTTGAATGAATTTCAACATTATTTTGAACAGAACAGAGAGAAAGCTTGGAGTAAAGTAAGGATTTTGTATCCCAAACACTATGGATACTGCACTGATTTGTTGGAAGGGGGAGGGGCAAGGGGGCCAATAGGGGTGGGACTATTGGAGACTTTTCTACTTGGTGATCTAAGCTTATGATGGATTTCAGTGGATGTCACCATACTGAGACAAGGTGGTTTGTGGCATCTTTGTAAATGGGGTGAGGGTGGGGTGTGTGGTGGGGGGGGGGGGGGTATAAGAGAATAAACAGTTTTACTGTTTCCATCTGTGAAACAGTAAAATTATGATAAACTTGGAATTCATTGAAATGTCTTCAGAGTTGCTAATGTGTCAATCATTCATCAAACTGTTAAATTTTCCCAAATTATTGTCTTAAATCCTGACACAGCACTCTATAAATACCCTTTACCCTTTCTCACGAAACCTCGGTCAATGCTTCTCCTAATCACAGAAAGAACTTCAATAAATTTTATGTCACATTTAAAATTGATTTCATCTCTTCTCCTTAGACAACTAGCCCAAAGTTATTAAGGATGTAAAAATCTCAGATATCTCTTCTTGTGAATAAGTTAATCATTCAGAATTCTAGGGGTCGTACAAGACAACGTCTGATTGCAAAAAGTGCATAAATGGCTCTTTGGATAAATATGTGTTCAGATGATGAGATATCAAAATGAAGCTAGCCAGGAAAATTTGTGGCCAGAAAAGGGCATACATTAATTATGTCTGTTTACAATTATGTTCTAGGCCAAATAGAAAATGGGATCAGTAGGAAGGGTATTTTGTTTAAGAAGTTTTTATAGACATTATTTAAGATACATTTTTTGCAGCATAAGCTCTCTTTTTCAAGCCATAAAATCTTATTGGTTTTAAGCATGCATTTATAACAGGCAGTTGTTAAACATTATTTTGCAAACTATAAAATGTTATGTTTGAAAATTTATACAGACAAGCAATTTCTAGATTTTAAAATTACAAAAACAAATATTTGGGTTGGTACATAAAATTGTGTTTGCTTGGGCAACCATTAAGAAATATTTTTTTTGGGCCTTTGTTACATGTTTTAGATGAAGTGTATGAATGACCTACTTTTCTATTTATAGGATGACCAGTCTTCTGGACAGATTGAGGTCATCGGGGGAGATAACCTGAAAAACCTTAAGGGAAAGGTGAGTCATCTGACCATGGTCAGGAGAATCTATTTTACTATGTAATTAGTTATGATTGATTATTTGAAGTGTCATGAAGTGTCATTTGAGAAGTGGCAATTGCCATTGAACATGCACTGACCCTGAAGTGAATTCATCTAGATCTTTAAACATGCTTTATATGCAGTTTTGTGATCAATTTGCATTTATAGAAATTATACAAGGACAATAAATGGACTAGTAAATAAGTTCTGTTACACATTTAAAGAAAGTTTTCCCTTGTTTTCAGAATGTTTTGGTTGTGGAAGACATCATAGATACAGGAAAAACCATGCAGAAGTTACTGGCCCTGCTACAGAATGTTAAACCTAAGTGTATAAAAGTAGCCAGGTATGTTATGCTACAGAATGTTAAACCCAAGTGTATCAAAGTAGCCAGGTATGTAATGCTACAGAATGTTAAACCTAAGTGTATCAAAGTAGCCAGGTATGTAATGCTACAGAATGTTAAACCTAAGTGTATAAAAGTAGCCAGGTATGTAATGCTACAGAATGTTAAACCCAAGTGTATAAAAGTAGCCAGGTATGTAATGCTACAGAATGTTAAACCTAAGTGTATCAGAGTAGCCAGGTATGTAATGCTACAGAATGTTAAACCCAAATGTATAAAAGTAGCCAGGTATGTAATGCTACAGAATGTTAAACCTTAGTGTATCAGAGTAGCCAGGTATGTAATGCTACAGAATGTTAAACCCAAGTGTATCAAAGTAGCCAGGTATGTAATGCTACAGAATGTTAAACCTAAGTGTATCAGAGTAGCCAGGTATGTAATGCTACAGAATGTTAAACCCAAGTGCATAAAAGTAGCCAGGTATGTAATGCTACAGAATGTTAAACCTAAGTGTATCAGAGTAGCCAGGTATGTAATGCTACAGAATGTTAAACCCAAGTGTATCAAAGTAGCCAGGTATGTAATGCTACAGAATGTTAAACCCAAGTGTATCAGAGTAGCCAGGTATGTAATGCTACAGAATGTTAAACCCAAGTGTATCAAAGTAGCCAGTTATGTAATGCTACAGAATGTTAAACCCAAGTGTATCAAAGTAGCCAGGTATGTTACAGAATGTTAAACCCAAATGTAGGCAGGTATGTACTGTTACAGATAAATATAGATTGTACAAGAGGCCAATGACTAAGCACTGTGGCTTGGAAAGAAGTAGAAATAAGATCAGTATTGAAAAGTTTAAATGCATAAGTGGTCCCTATCCTTAACTAACTAAGGATGCTTTTATATATTTCTTGGACTAACTGTGACTTTTCCCCTTTAAGTTTCAACTTCGCACTGTGATCCCACTTTCCCCCCTGTTGGTCATAATAGCAACAAGCTTGAATCAACATTACCTGAGGATGCTTTCCGATAAATATGACTAAGCATGTTCTTGAGAAAAAATTTTTAAAGATTTTTCCTACAAATTCCTATATGAAATTTTGATTTTCCTTTTGGGTTCATGATTTGAACATACTTGTATCTACACTACCTGTTTCCTTGTAAAATGACCAATCAATCATTTTGCTGGTCCTGTGAAGAAGGTTTTTGATGGATTTTTCATATATATTCCTATGGAAAATATTGCTCCTCCATTGTGCCCCAGCCCTACTCCCTTGGATTATGATGTGAACAAACTTGAATCTACACTACCTGAGGATATTTCTATATAAATATCACCGATCAATGGTTTTATCATTCTTGTAAAGAGTGTCAAACTCTGCTTGTCCATTGTGGCCCCGCCCTACCCCTAAGTTTCATCTTTCCTAGCCCATTGGTTCTAGAGAAAATTTCTAATTGAAGCCATTGATTTTTCAAATATGAAGAAGAGCATAGTTTGTTATTGAATAAACTTGAATCCTTTGATTAATTTGATTAAAATTGCCCCAATGGTTCTTGAGAATAAGTTGAAATAGTAAAACATTTACTGTGGAGGCCATAAAAAATATGAAAAGAAAAGTTCATTTGAGCTCTTAGCTCAGGTGTGCTGAAAATCAAACTGTATTATTAAGTCAAGTGTGCATTGTTAAATTTCAATGTATGAGAGACATTCCAAAATGATTAATAGTCAAATATCCATATGTTACACTGAAGATCTCAAATGATATGGATTGTTTGTTTGATTGTAATTATTGAAGACTTTTTTTTTAATTTTCAGTATGCTTATGATTGATGATTGTTTTTATTGTTATTTTTTTATACTGTAGTAATTTAGTTAATACTTTGATTTTCAGTATGCTGGTGAAGAGAACAATAAGGAGTTCTGGATATAAACCTGATTGTAAGTACAGGTCATGTGACTGGTCATGTGATGTCATATGATTTGGTCATGTGATTTAGTCATTTGATGTCATGTGATCTGATCATATGACTGGTCATGTGATCTTGTCACTCATCTTATGGCAAGTGTTCTGGTTAACATTTAATTATCAAACATCAGTATTTCATTTCTTGTTCACATTTGTTAAAAATTATTCACATAGAAACATATACAGTGAAACTTCTCCAAACCAGCCCCCCTGGAAACCGGTTCTCCCTGAACATCGGCCAAATATTTTAGTCCCGGCAAAATTCCTAACATTTCTTTACACATAAACTCTCATAAAACCGGCCACCTCTGAAAACCGGACACCGGCCACTTTTCCAAGAACAAAAGTTAAGAAACATAGGAAATTTCCCCTCACCATACCGGCCACTTTTTGATTGCAAGAAATTAATTGTCATTGGCCGGAGAAGTAAAAAGGACCGGCCGGAGGTGTGAAAAATAGCCTACCCATTAGAAGTCAGAGGTGTGAAAAACTGAATATGGCTTCATATAATCTCAGCGAGATGGGTAGAGACTGAAAATTTTCAGTCTCTACCCATCTCGCTGAGATTAGGCTTCATAGTGTTTTTCTACTGTTTAACCGTCTTGAAGGGGTAATCATCTTGCCAGACAATGTAAATGGCCGGTCTAAGTTGTGTACATAATTATGATTAACAAAAATTAAACTTGAATTAGTAAAATATCAAGCAACTAATAAATTTAAATCACAGAATGAATCAACAAATTATCGCACGCCATATTGCATCATCTTTTTAAATACACATAAGGGGCCTTAAAATTTGTTACAGATACATAATGCTAAGAAAAAAAATATTATACTAGTAAAATATTTACCAAAATATACATTTTTTAAATTAAAATAACAGAAATATTTCTCAGAAATGTTTTAATTATTTACCTAAATTTCACTGAAGTACAATTTTTTTTAATGAGTTGACGTAAGCGATACATGGATGCATGCAGTATACTGTATACATTTAAGGTAAAGGGTCCTGGTTTTATTTCTTTGCATATGATTAATAAAGTAACATTTTCATGATTTTTTTCTCTTTTGTTTTTTAACTTCTTTCTATAAAAACCAACAAGTATGACGAATTTATCCTCAATAATATTAATTTATTTTTTAGACCTTAAGAATACATTACGTGTCTGCCGATAATTAATAACATGTTGACAGATAATAATAACAGACAATTATATATTTTTTCTAGCATCTATCACATATTAGTTCTGCAGTTCTTCAGTATGTTAGATTCTCGGGAAACCGGCCACCCCTCTAGTCCGGCCATTTAATTCAGTCCGGCAGCTGGCCGGTTTAGAGAAGTTTTACTGTATAAAATTATATCCTAAATTTTATTATTTAAAGAGTGAAATTAATATTGTATAATTGGGTTAGGGGAGTTTTAATACAATTTATGAATTATGAAGTGGTTTATGAAAAGCAAAATTGCTCCTACCCAATTAATACCATGTAAATAGGGTAATATGTATGAAAATCATTCTAACTGTGTTTTAATTTTCATTCATTTATTGTTTAAAAGAACAATTGCCTTTAAAAATGACCTCAAATTCTGCAAAATTTAAGTGTAACCTCATGAGGAACAATATGCTTATGACACAAGTCACGACTTTCGCAAAACACTTTATTAAATACTATATATAGGATTTCCTATGGTTTGTGGTTGGATATGATTTCTTATCAAATGTGTTTTTATCCTAGAGACTTGTCAAATGAAATTTTGCATGAACTCAGTGTGTATGACATTTTCATTGTGGGCTACGTTTTAATTTCAGATACTGGGTTTGAAATCCCTGATATTTTCATTGTGGGCTATGCCTTAGACTACAACGAATACTTCAGGGATCTTAATGTGAGTATTTATATCCAGCTAAGACAGTAAAAAAGTTGAAGACTTTCATTTAAGGAAAATATTATTTTTTTTTAAGATTACGTTATTGTTATTTTGTTTGAGGAGATTTTATTATTAAAAATTTGAAAATTTGCAATTGTTGCATTTCTCTCTCTTTGAATTTCAATATCTTTTAAAAATGCATGCTTAGGAATCTAACCATTTAATAAACAGATACAATAACATTGTAGTGTTATATATATATATTCTTTATAATTAAGATAATTTCTCCTTTTTACAGCATGTTTGTGAAATTAATGAAGCAGGCAAGAAGAAATATGCATCCAAATAACGAAAGCCATATTCTTTTAATGACTGAATCAAATGATATTAGAATTGGGGACCAGTAATCCACCTTGGAATATGTCAGCTAAAATAACGATGATTAAACACAGATTACATGGTGGATTACAGTGGAGTAACAGTAATTTTCTGAGATTATAATACAATGTACATCATAAGGCAAGCAAATCAAATGAATTAGATTTCTTGTGGTTCACAGATCTTGTTTTGTTACAAAGGATGGGCTTCCAAGTTTATCTAAATTTACTATTTTTTTTTATTATAGAATTATTATATGATTTTTTTCTTTTTTTAAAAACAAGGGTTAGTTAAACATAATGCTAATTTTGTATCATTTTGTATGTTATATGACTTCTTTACCTTACTATAGACTGGCAAAATATTTGCAAAACAATTGCAATTGTTTTCTTTTTTTAAATCATGAAATTTTAACACAGTGAAATTAAAATGACACACTTTATGTGAAACAGATAAAAGTATTGGGAGCATTTAGAAATATTTGGTAAAATCTTCCAAATTAAAGGAAGCAGGGGAAAAATCGGAGTAGCCAATAAGATTTAAAAACATATTAAATGTAGTTCATGTTCTCTGTTATTCTGTATTGATTAAACTGTGTTGTACATGTTGGGACCAAAGATATCCAGAACCGTTTCTGTTGATTCTTACACAATCTAAATAAAACGATCAGGGAAATCGGAAATAATGTTATTGTGACAAAAGATTTAGAAGATTGTATTTACCTTATTTTCTATGAAAATAAATATTTTTCTTAAGGTATAAGGGGTGTAATGGCCATGACCTTGAATATGACCTAATTAAGCATAGTTATAATAAACAACACTTTCGGCAATATTTCCCTTAGTTTCATGCAATTTTGTCCATGCATATTTCTTATGGGCTCATTAATGTAACTGTACCCTCTCGCCAGTGGTGCACCCTTAATAGACAAAGGGTAGAGATGTAATTTTTCTAGTAAGCCAGAGAACAGTTTAATGTTTCATGTATTCATCTGTAAAAGTAACCCCTACGATTGTAGACATTCAATTTTTTTTAGTTCAGAGTCATCAGATGTGATATATGAATACTTGTAATCGAGAGAACTTGTCTGCTTTCAGTGAAAATTTTAGCAATATTGTTATAAAACCGTTTATATTATTCTGCCATAGAAAATTATGGTAGGGATGATCAATAAGAAAACATAGAAAACTTTGTGTGACATGTATTTGTGATAATATAACCACAAAAAAGAATTATTCTATCCACAATATTTATCTATATTCTACATCAGAGTGATGTACCCCCTAAAAATGTAAGCCATTATTTTTTTTTTTGTTCATGGTATAGGGTAGGTTGTAATGAAATAACTAATGAGCTTGAGCATATATAAACAGAAGATGATTGTCATACTAAACTCAATTCAGATTAGATTCATTTGCTCAGAAAATTGACCTCTTCTCACACTGACCTTGACCTAGATAGGGTTTACAAAATAAACTATATTTTTGCAGTTCCCATGTGTATAAAGTTCTTAATAGTTTTTATTTACTTTACAATGAAGGCTAAAATATATCTAACATATCGCAAAACACTGATCAAAGGGTTTTAAAAACTATATTGTGCCTCACATATATTATAAATTAACAAAATATGCATAAATAAATATGTTGAACCCCCCCCCCCCCCCCCGTTTCCGACGCGGCTAAACTCTTTCAAAGAATAAATAAATAAAAACCCCACACGGATAAAATTCACCCTGACCTTACCCAGAATATTTTTTTGTTCTCATAGCTGATATAATTTTTTTGTTAAAGTTCTAAACATATAATTACATTTTTTTTTCTGATCGATCTATTTAGATCATCTCAGATATTTCACGTACATGTTTGATAACATGGATAATTGAACGTGACATAAATGTATGTTGCATGAGTATCTAAATATTTTAAGTCTGTTTTTTCAATTATTTTTCAAGAAACCGTCAATATTTCACAAATCCTGAGAATCATTTAGCACGGCCACAGGTTTGCACAATTCCAGGATATTACATTATGTAGGGATTATATGTACGCAACATCTGTCGATTTATTGCAGATTCCACAATACACGCCATGCTATTGATATTGTAACATACATTATTCTTTCAAACTGTTAGCTGATACTAAGAGAATCACAAAATTACAATGAAAAGTTACTTTGTTTGTTTTTTTCGAAATCGGTGCTATTTCTAGAAGTTGGAAAAACCCTTGTAGTGTGTATATGAAGATAACATCGTTTTAACTGCATATTTTGCCAAACCAAATTATAGTTAGGTGTTTTCTATTTAATATCATATCAATTCTTTCCTTTGATTAGTTATAATCTGTTCCTTTGGTGTATGTTTTATGATAGCGTCCTAGGCCGTCTTGACGACGCGCCATTTTTGTTTACGAAGATAGATGTTCCGAGAACTGCCGATGTCAAACACCTCGGCATTTTAACCGGAAGTGGCCTATTACACCGCTAAATCCTTAACACAATGTTGGGATTTGAAATTCTTTTTAAACAGAGAAATGTTCGATGTAGTAAGGTCTAATCATCTGTTTCAGTTCCACTGAGAAAAAAGAATTAGATTTCTACAATAGAAGTATAAGTTAATCTAAGAGGAAAAGGTTTGAATTGATTTCAGATTTGCCTCCTAATGTTGATATAACAACCAAGCTATGTGATAAATGTGATGACTTAAACTTTTCTATCGTCAACTACCCTTACTTATGCAGCAATATACCTTCATCACCTGCATACGGATTATATATATCTCAGTTGAATCGATACGCAAGAGCATGCAAGTATGAACAATTTCCAAAACGAGGTAAATTATTGACAAGCAAATTGATGAAACAAGACTTTCAGCAGTCTCCTTTAAAGTCATCATTTCACAAGTTCTATGGTTGATACACTGACCTTGTCAGCAAATGCAATTTATCATTGAATCAAATGCTGACTGTCGTTTTTCATACTAATTATAACTCCATCATCTATACACTAAATTGACGACAGATTTTTCCGTTTTTCCCGATCATGACAAGGAGCAAACGGTGGGTGTACATTATCTCACCATATTTCATTATTAAAAATTATACAATAGTAGGTCACAAGGACGTAGGCCATCTTTTGAATTTATCAAAGTATTCATTTTTCAGATTGATCAAAATTCATATCTTGAACACTGTGAAGTCTAAAATCGTGTAGCCAAAGGTGTTTCACAATTTATCAAATTTTACAAAGGGAAGTAAATCTCAGCCAAAAGAATCTAACAACAGTGTACACGGAAGTAAATGTCACTTCCTTTAATATGAATGTCTAATAATAATGTGGCCTTGACAAGCAATTTACCCGAAATAAGCCAGTCTCCTACTTTTAAAGTTTTGTAGCATTTCATATCCTCATCAAAATGTAAATACACTTGCCATAAAATTTTATTTATTTATTTATTTATTTTTTTTTTTTTTTTAATTTTTATTGGGCCATATTGAAAAAATAAAAAAACAAAATATTAATTTTATTTATTTTTAAGTATATTAAGTGCGTTTTTTTACACGAATTTAAAAGAAAATGGAGTACGAAAAAACAATATGAGTACCTACTGTTTTTTTTTTTAAATCGTCTAGATGTTAAAAAATTTTTGTAGGAAAATAAAGTATGAATTATTAAGTGAGAAAATATACAGGTGTATAATACAAAGGAAATATCTGTAATAAATATTACTTTTTTTTAATGTAGCAGGGCCACACCATATCATGATATCAGGTACAAATTTTAAAACACCTTTCTCGTTTTATCATCTGTGTCATACAGAACAATGGGTTAGTTTATGTAATTTGAAATCCGAGTGTCGTGTGCAAATCCACGGATTGTCAAACCTGCTGACTTCCGTGCAGTGATGCAAAAGTTGGGTAGGGGAAGACACACTTGGTTGCTCAAGAATTTATTTTAAAATTGAAGATAAAGGTTTCATCGTTAAATGCAATTATATGTTACAATAATTAGACTTCATGTTGATTGGATGAATGGTCGTATAAACATTGGGGTACGGGGGGGGTCGGGGGGGGGGGGGGGCGTGCCCCCAAATCATTTGCCAATACATAAGATTACTATAGAAAATATAGTTACTATACGCTTGTGCCCTTTCAATAGAAACGTCTTGATGACATTTTATTTCCTTGTCAAGGAAGTTTTGGTACCCCTCAAATGAAAATGTGTTCCTCTCAAAACCGAAATAGCTTCATACAAGTCTGATAGAGAGTGCATAAACAGAAACAGCGGTTAATATTGTAACTAGTTTAAAATAAAAAAAATATTTTGAGATAGCGAACAGAGGGATCTTAAAAGTATCACACATGTCCTGCAATCTTCAGTTATGTAAAAAATTTATAACTACATTGATTGGTTATAAAACAAAACACCGCAACTGACATTTTCTGAATGAAATATATGTTACTGTATGTTTGTCAATTTAACAATTTATTTTGTTTAAATATGTATACATGGTAAAGGTATTGCCCTTTGTTTCTGTATATAATATTTACTTGACAAGAAAAAAAATCTGTATCTTGTTGAATAGGAATAAATGTTTCATAAAGTACAAATCAGAATGAGATAGAATAACAATGTGAATACCAGCTTTTATGATGTCATTATTAAGAAGCGGAATTTCATTACCATCCGATGGCGATAATTACTTTTTAACATTAAAAAGGAGCTGTTTATAAACATATGTGATTCAACACCACCCAGGAATCTGAAACAGTAGTGCAGATCATTTTGTAGCATTTTCAGTGACTTCACAAGAAGGGAATAGAAGTTTCAGTTCTCAGGATTAAATCTGAAAAGTGTGACACAAATATTCAGTGGACCCTGTATATATAGAGTTAGGACATCTGTACTGATTGCACAGCTTCTACTGGAAATGATATTCTGAATCAAGAAACACGCGAGACTTGTTTAGCAGAGCGAACGTTGGTGAGTGCTCGCCAAAATTCCTGATACCTCCAATATTAATTTTGGCGAGGGCTCGTGAACGTTCGCCCATATTTATAGATATTGTAGAAAATAGAGTGCTAACAAATTATTATAAAGTCATTTATTTATCAAGTTAATGTATGACTAAGAGAATTTCTAATACCTTATCATTTATTTGGGAGGAAAAAATAAAATACAAAGAATCAGCCCCTCATTGGTAGGACGAAAAATTAGAATAGCTTTGTTCTTATTATATAATTACATGAATAGATAACATTACATGCATATGTGTTAAGCTATCACTAGGAAAATGTTATGTACTAGCCAAAAAAAAATTGTTGCACAAAATCTAGTAGCTAATTATAATTCAACATTGAAGAGTTTTTGAAAAGGAAATTTAAAAGAAGTAAAGTACTGATCAAGATTGAATACACCTTGTTGTGTTTTTCTATTCAATTTTCGTTATCGATGTATCCCTACAAACTGTAAATTTTTCTCTCCATCCTTGTATATATATAATGCACAATTAGACATGTAAGAAATAGTAATTAAAATGAAACCAATCTTAGAAAAAAAATCAGTTTGAACGTAAGAGTTTGATAGATTTCATCATTAAATGCAATCATATTTTATAATACTTAGACTTAAAGTTGATTGGATGGTTGGACACGGCTGTAGAAACTGGGGGACCTGCCCCTCCAAATAATATTGCCGATATACTAGTTAAACATTACTATAGAAAATAAAGCTACTTTATGCTTGTGCGCTTTCTAAAGAAGCGTTTTGATGGTTTTTTTCAGTGTCAAAATAGTTTTGGTATATCGTAGTCGATAATGCCCCCTCAACTGAGATTGTATGGATTTGCCCTCCACAAACCGAAGTTGTCTCCTACCGGTCTGATGGAGAGTGCATATGCAGAAACAGCTGTAAATGCTGTTACTCGTTTGAAATGAAATATTAAGAGATAACAAAAAGTAGGATCATAACAGTATCACACAAGTCCTTAATGCAATCTTAAGTTATAGAAAAGTTTAAACGTACGTTGAATGATCCTAAAACAACACAATGCAAGTGACCTTCTTTGAATAAAATATATAAATGTGTATATATAATGTTTGTCATTTTAATTAGTTGTTTTGTAAATGGTTATCAATTGCACTTTTTAAGTGGGAAAACCATTACATTTTGACAAGAAAAAAAAGTCTGTTTCCAGTTGAATAGGAGTAAATGTTTTATAAAGTACAACAAGCAGATAAAATAACAATGCAAATGCAAATTTTTATGACATCAGTATAGTGTAGCGAAATTTTATTACAATATGATGAGTAATTCTAGTTCACTTTAAAAGGACGTGTTCATGATAAGGTAAAATTCAACGCCACCCAGAAATCAAACACGCTAGTTAAAAAATGCCTCATGCAGATCATATTTAAACATTTTAGTGACTTTGCAAGATGTAACAATACCAGTTCTCAAGATTTGATATGAAGAATGTGACACAAATGTTCAGTGGACCCTGAATAAATAGGACTAGGACATCTGTACGGGCTGTATGATACTTCTAGATTATTTTCGCGACGCATTACCTATAACAAAAAGCAACAAAATAAGACGTAAACAACAAATAAAGTACAATGATTGCATTAGAATTAGGAATTAACTGTCTTCTTATTTGCTATTTGCACCGAATAATGATTAGTTAATCTGTAAATGATTATTATTTTTTTGGTGATCTTTACAGTTTGAATTTGTATCTGTATAATAAAACAGCTATACTGCGCTGCGCCTTAGGAAATAGTCCTGGTCTTGGGGAACTGGAATATTGCTAACTCACCCAATGATATACTTAAACTGTATACTGCTTCATATATCTGTACGTACCTTGGTAATATATTTCTTTGTCCTCGGGTGATCTTTAAAATTTGTAGATTGAGTTAACTAGCTATCTCTGCGTACAATGATGATGTTTTACTTTATTATAAATATAATAATACAATACATCAGACATTATTCTGTTAAAAAATCAAGTGTTTTGTAAATAAATACGATTGTTTAGTGTTCAGAATGTCAAAGAAATGTCTAATTTTGGAAGGTTTATCTTCAGCGCTGCATAAAACTACTAATTTAATTTGTACATATACAATGTAGCAAGTAAACTGGAAAAAGCAAGGATTACTGAACGTTTTGTTTATATTAACGTGTCATGAGCCATATAGAATGAGACAAAATGAAGAATTAAATAAAATGTAGAATAGTTATGATTGCTTTACACCCTCTTTATTAAAATACACGACTATCCAACAACATCCATTTAATTTGATTCATACTATAAATTGACAACAACTTGTCTTAAATCTCAGATCTCTTTCGTCTCGTTAAAGAATACTTTAAATTTACCTGCATCTGACTGTGTTTTAGATGATTTTATCCTTGAATACATGCGAAGATTTTTTTTAAATTTAAATGTTTTAAGATTCGTTCCAAAAAATTCTTTGTAAAAATTTGACCACTTATCGTGGCCATTATCCTCACAGTCATTGATTGAACGATAGCTGCAGTTTTACAGGAAATTCTATGTCTGTTTGATGTTTGTTTTTGAGAAAAAAAATCAGGTTTTGATGCTGTTAATCCTATGGTAAGATTAAAACAAGTTAACTTTATGGCCAAATTCAGTTATTTATTCATTTGTTATTCTTTTTTCTTTAAAATTCTTAATTTGAAATCATGGTACCACCACATATTCTGTAAAAAAGCATAACTATTCATTATCTGTGTTTTGGAAAAGAATTCGAATGATTAAACCCCTTGTTTTAATGAGAAATATAAAAGTGACTGTCCAAACAATTCGTTTAAACTTTTATTTTCTCAAACATATATCATAAGAGTTCAACAGGATAAAAAAAAGTGTACACTGATCCTCATAGGACATATAAATTAAAACCTCAATTATGGAAAATAAGAAAATTAAGTCTTAAAAACTACGGTTTGTTTCCCTAAACAAAGCACTGCAAGTGAAATCCTTCGAACTTGCAAGTGTAATATGTTGTTTTTTTTCAGTGTCACCCGTCATTTTGTTATTTAGTACAATTATGGATGAGTGTTGAACTTTAAATATTCCGTGTAGATTATATTTCAACATTTCAGTGACTTTGCAAGAAAGGCATAATAGTTTTAATTACATCACTCAAGATGTTATATGAGAGTGACACGATTATTCAGAGGACCCTGTATAAAATATTAGGCATCCATTTTCACTGCACGGAACTTCTATTTGATACTCTGAATCAAGGAACACCTGGTTGTTGTTTATAATTAATGAAAGATATGATTTGCTTTGACAGAAATATGAATTTTGTAGAATATTGTGTGCTGAAAAATTATTTTGTTGCATTTATTTGTCGAGTAAAATGACTAAGGTCGTTCCAATAAATAAAATACCCCCCCCCCCCCCGAAATTCACCCCCTTTATGGTAGGACGAAAAAATGCTTTAGAATAGCATTGATATTATTATTAAATTATGGATAACAGAAGTTGTTTAACTATCAACAGAAAAATTAGAACTAGCAAAAAATGTGCTTGTGAAACATTGTATGGCAACTTAATGACAAAAACAAAACAATGGATGTCTGGATTGGTAAATATTTTTTGGTCTTATTTAATTGAAAATTATGTAAAAAACAAATCTATAGAATATATAGAAATTGTAAATCTTATAGGATGTTCTAAATTCTCTCTCTAAAACTATCCTTATTAATCTATACAAATATTTTTTTTAAATCCCATGTTTGTGAGAATTTGAATAAAAAAGTAGAAACTACGCTTTTAAACTTATTCATTTTACTCATTAAAGCATGACTTAAGTTGTTATTATCTATTTTTTTTTTGACAAAAGTTTGTTTGTATCATCTGTCCTTAAACTTTTTCACAAAACCTCAAATCAAATATGTTCGTACCCATAGTAATGTTGTGAAATATGAAAGCCCAAACATCACTGTTCAACAGTTATGGTCAAGATTAACAGTTTTTAAAAAGGTCAAACTATGAGGTCAAGGTAAAGGAAATAAAGTCGCTGGTCTCTAAAAAAAGATCTTGTAACAAGAATTTTAAGTTTAAAAGCCATAGTCCTAACCGTTCAACAGTTACTAGTATGGCCAACGTTAATTTTTTTGCTAAAGTAGGTCAAACTCCCAAAATCAAGAACAAGGATTACATATGTGACGTATAAGAGCCCTCAACCCAATTTTCAAACTTTATATCCAAGGTTAATTTTGGGTAATATTTTACAAAAAACTTGGTGGTCAAAATGTCGAATTTGATGGAAACCGAAGAAAAGTTTCGTGAAATTGAAAACACATATGGAATATGAAAGTCATAGCCCCAATCAATCAAAAGTTACGGGCAAGGTTAACGTTCCTACTAACAAACAGACAGATAGATGCACAGGAGAAAAAAATAAATAACCGTCAATTACTGGGGCATAAAAATGGTAAAAAAATTGTCTAAAAGTCAAAGAGTTTTTGAAATAGAGATTAAGCAAACATTAAGTACAGTACTGGTTGAAATTGAATATATTCGTAGGTTCTACAAATTGATGTTTTATCGATATTTCCCCGATATTTCCCCATGTTTTCTCCACATTTGAGATCATGTCAACTTAATAAAATTCATAGTGACATATTTTTAATGTCCGACAAATAGTCTACAAAAATGTATTACCTGACAAGGTTTGACAATTTTAGAACTCATAAAAATTGATCCAGACAGGAAAACACCATGGCACAACGCGTCCGTCTGAATATGGTCATATTAAACAGTTTAATAAAACATATTTTCCAAAAATCATATAAGTTGAAAATATTTCAAGAATACATTGAAATATTATACTTTCTAAGTGCACATGCAGCTAATAAATCGTCACGGTTTAAAAATACGGAAGAATGTTGTTTATCTTATTTAAAGGGAAATTTTCAGACCAGTCTCTATTCATTGCACAAAGTTTGTTGTGTATGAAAACTCCATTAAGTTCAAAAGGCAACTCCCTTCATTTTGTCTGTTCTAGGTTGAACAAAATGTGTATACAGGGCCACATCTCTGTCATTCTGTTCTTCATGTTTTCTTCATGGACTACATATTCTGAATGTGTAAGTATTTTCATTTTATTCCTTTCAATAAAATTGAGAGTGTTTTCACCTGTAAGCTTAAGGAATCACCCAAAGCACATCGGTGCGCAGCAAAGCTGTAAGCTGAAATGATCTAGTCTGAATGCTTTTTCTCCATGAAATGTCCAATTGTTCATCTGTCTATGCATATACTTGAAACTTGATACATTTACAATTCTTTTTTTTAAAAGTGAGCCAGTCAAAAACGTAACTTTACACAGATGATTCCTACATAAAACTGGGTCGATTGATTGATTTGTTAAACGACCCTCTCGTGAATTATTCACTCATACGGAGACGCCTCCTCTTGCCGATGGAGAGCTGCAAATTTAGTCCTATACTCGGCACTCAGGGCCTTTGAGCAGTGAGGGATCTTTTTCATGCCAGCACCTACCATGACACGAGACCTACACTTTTAAGGTCATATCCCTTACCTACTGTGACACATGACCTAGATTTACATGGTCTTACCCGAATGACCTGTATCCACGTCTCAAAGTGGGATTACAACACGCGACGTAAGGATCAACTTGGCGATTTTATTTCGCGGCTCTAAAATGCGGGCGACTAAAATGGGATCGAAAAGTTATGTTTGCATAACAGTATGCTATTCATACCCGCCCGTATATGTCTATAAGCATTTTTCTGTCCGGTTTAACGTTGAAATTTGACCTGGGATGAAAATTGACCCGGGGATCAATTTTCAACGTTGAATACTTAGACCAAAGGTGTTGAATTTAGACCCTAGTCTGTTGAAAACTGAGTCGGGTCGTGGAACTTGGATCATGACACCAGTTCTGAATTCAAATGCGTAAAACATCAATTTTTGACTTGTGTTTCACAAACGTTATTTAATCCATAGGCGTCAGGAAGGTGGAGGGGGGGGGGGCTAGGGATGCTTAGCACCCCTCCACTTTAGAAAATTTTAAATCACTATTTTTTTCAAAAGCCAGTCACATCAAAACGTACATTTGTACATTCTTAACAAGCATTCCTGACGACAAATTCAAAACCATCATTTTAACATGATAGACTACTGCTTTCTCAATAAAAATGGAACTCGGAAATTTTCGGATTTTTTGAAAGGTCATCAACGAGAATCACTTTGTTAGAATTACCCTGATTCTACCTAAAAGTATCTTGAAGTTGATATTAAAGGAAGCCGGGGTTCCTCATCGACACCGTGTTTGCAGTCTTTGAAGAATTCTTCCTTCAAAACTTAGAATTTCGATAGGCACTAATTGTGCTCCTTCATTGGCCGACCTGTTTTAATATTTCTTTGAAGCAGAATCAGAATATATATTTTTAAAATCTTTACATGAAAAGCAGAAAATACTTGCTGTGGGGTTCACTTCAACTATGAGATACACTGATGACGTTTAATCAAGTAACAATACTTACTTTAGTTCATATGTGGACTCGATATATTCCAGAGAAATTTAAATCAAAGTCACCAGTGAATGTGCCACAACTGTTTCATGTTTGGAAGTTTTACTGACTGTGGAAGATGAAGGCCTACTGAAACTACACTGTATAAGAAATGCTTCCGCTTCAGCATCTTTTCCAAAGTGAACTTTCCGTATTTGTTAAGTAATATTCCGCGATCACCTGTTTATGGTATGATGGATGAATCATTGCATTGTCACACTTTTTGACATTCTTTTTCAATCATTTATTTTTTTCTTTTTCTAAATCATGTCATTCCTGTTCGAAAAAAATTATTCCTATTCGATAAGTTTTAATTCTTGTGCAAAAAAAAAATGTTATTTCTGTTCAGAGAATTCAACACCTTTAAATTGTAAATTTATTCGAAAAATATATGATTCCTATTCGAAAAATTTGTCATCTCTGTTCTATGACTTAATAATTTATATTCGATAATCATGTTTAATATGTCCTTCTAATTCAATTGAGTTGACAACCAGTTCTAGTATTGCCAAATTTCCCAGTATGAAATTATTAAAAAGAATAAGAAAAACATCGCATAGGAGTAATAAAATTTTGCTATAAGATGAGGAATTTATCGTATAGAAATCCAATTTTTTTCGAGTAGAAATGGATGCTAATATTTTTTCGAACAACAACTTCATTGTATATAAACCAAATAATTATCGAATAAGAAAGGTAAAATTATCGAATAGGAATGACAAGATAACTAAATAGGAATGATAGTATTTTTAAAATATGAATGACATTTAATAGGAAACGTGAGCATAATATATAATGATAAAGAAATCATATTGCTATATTTCCTCCGATGTGAATAGCAATTTATCGAATACAAATTACGAATTATCGAATAGGAATAACGACTAACCGAATAGGTATCACATTGTATCGAATAAGAATGATATATCATAGAATAAGAATAATATAATCTTAAGGCTATGCTCCAGAAACTATCAATTTTTAAGCCGAGGCAGGATAATGACAGATAAGTTTGTTACTTGGATTTCATTAACCTTGTTTAAAGTCAGCATTAATTTGATGCTATGGTCGCTATATTGATTTTTTTCACAAATAATAAAATCTATCATGAGATTAATTTTTGCTGATGTGTTTCACTCTAATTTTTAGGCTTTTATTTATACTAAATTGAACTGTGATGGGATATTCTGCCCACCTGATCAATATATACATTGTATAGGGCTCACTTTCTAGACACCATATTTCCAGGATTTTTGTTTAATGCCCTATTCATAGTTTTGTTATTTATGGATGGTATGGGTTTTAGAAAGTATTGTCAAAAAATAAAGTTGTCATGCTTGAAGATAACTGAAATCGTGTACTGATCAAAATGTACACTATATACACGGGATGATAGGTTTATTTCTATAATTCTTGAAAAGGGAAAAAAATTAAAACCGAAATATAGATATAGAGATATTGATATTAAATCCCGTAAAACAACTTCCCAGTTCATAAAATGTTTCATCTCAGATTTAGGGTCAATATTCAACAGGGTCAATTTTGAAATTGTTGAGGTCATCAGGGATAAAAAAAAAATATCAAGATGTTGAAAAATGACCCTGGGTATCAATTCAACGACCTTTGGTCTCAATTTTCAACGGAGAAAAAACACACGAGGTTCAATATCCAACGTTGAAAAATAAACCCCGGGTTAATTTTCAACTCGGGTCAATATTCAACGTTACATCGGCTCATATCTGAAATTCTATTTCTAAAATTGTCAAAATGTTTTTAGGTAATTCATCTACGGTTGAATGTTTCAGTCACAAAACCTGTTTAATAAAGCATTAGATAAAGTCTTCTCTAATCAACAGTAAAACTTGGCTGGGAGAGAATAATCTTTTCTAAAGCTAGTTTCTCATTTATTTCTTAATATATTATTATTACATACATTAGTTTGAAATACCACTGGCGAATTAAAATTCTCCAGTTTATTTTTATGGCGCTGAAATCATCCTGATTAACCCCTCTTTCGCATTTTGACGTCTAGAAGTCCTTTTGCGATGTTAAGTACAGGCCCAATAATATATGGACGTTGACTTGAATTTTCCAGATTTCAGTTGGACAATCTGATAGACTCGTTTTACCAGTAGACAGTTGTCCAAGGGACCTGTCTGAAGTTGAGAATGCTACCAAGAGACTGAATTGCTCAGATATTGACAAGTTTAAAAACACGTATCATTGTCTACCCTTGTCCGACTTGTCTCAGCTTGTCGAGTTGTGTTACCAAACCAGCTATTTAGTCCAGAAAGGTGAATAAAACTATTTGCTTTAAGTGCTTCTGTTTCTTTAAGAATGAAAAGTGGCATTTTGTTCTCGTATAACTTTTTTTACATGTTCTTTAAAACTTTCTTATTCAAATATCAGGTGTGTGTGTGTGTGTGTGTGTGTGTGTGTGTGTGTGTGTGTGTGTGTGTGTGTGTGTGTGTGTGTGTGTGTGTGTGTGTGTGTGTGTGTGTGTGTGTGTGTGTGTGTGTGTGTGTGTGTGTGTGTGTGTGTGTGTGTGTGTGTGTGTGTGTGTGTGTGTGTGTGTGTGTGTGTGTGTGTGTGTGTGTGTGTGTGTGTGTGTGTGTGTGTGTGTGTGTGTGTGTGTGTGTGTGTGTGTGTGTGTGTGTGTGTGTGTGTGTGTGTGTGTGTGTGTGTGTGTGTGTGTGTGTGTGTGTGTGTGTGTGTGTGTGTGTGTGTGTGTGTGTGTGTGTGTGTGTGTGTGTGTGTGTGTGTGTGTGTGTGTGTGTGTGTGTGTGTGTGTGTGTGTGTGTGTGTGTGTGTGTGTGTGTGTGTGTGTGTGTGTGTGTGTGTGTGTGTGTGTGTGTGTGTGTGTGTGTGTGTGTGTGTGTGTGTGTGTGTGTGTGGTGTGTGTGTGTGTGTGTGTGTGTGTGTGTGTGTGTGTGTGTGTGTGTGTGTGTGTGTGTGTGTGTGTGTGTGTGTGTGTGTGTGTGTGTGTGTGTGTGTGTGTGTGTGTGTGTGTGTGTGTGTGTGTGTGTGTGTGTGTGTGTGGTGTGTGTGTGTGTGTGTGTGTGTGTGTGTGTGTGTGTGTGTGTGTGTGTGTGTGTGTGTGTGTGTGTGTGTGTGTGTGTGTGTGTGTGTGTGTGTGTGTGTGTGTGTGTGTGTGTGTGTGTGTGTGTGTGTGTGTGTGTGTGTGTGTGTGTGTGTGTGTGTGTGTGTGTGTGTGTGTGTGTGTGTGTGATCAACACAAAATGCAGGGGAAAATTTACCTTACCAACTTCTAAAATCTGTTACAATTTTTCAAGGAGTTTAATTTTTTTAAGCAAAATGAGTCATGCTTTATATATTTTCATGAAATTCATATTCATCATGAATTAAATGTTTATCCCACATAAATATATTACACAGGAAATTGCATGGTTCTGCATTCCGGTTATTTAAACAACCAATCATGTCTTCATTTCACCGAAGGCTGTCCCAAGACGTACTACCAGTCTAAACGGATGTTTGAATGTAAGTGTATATTCACTTGTATTTGGAGCTTTTATTAAGAAAACATAGTTATGTAATAGCTATCAAATATAATATTGACGGGCTTGATGATTATGACAAGAATGGGTGTAGCACTCATCAAGTATCTGCACAAAACCAACTATATTATATATGTTAAGTGACTGTTACCTTAGTTTTCCAAAATCAATCATGTGTAAGTCAACTTATGAATTTGGACTGGCTCGTGTGATTGCAGAAGTAAGTTTTTGATATCAATGATACACGTGGATTCGATATGGTTTTTACGCTCATTCGTGTTATTATGACCTCTTCATCGAATATTGAGTACTAGTAATTTACTTGTATGCTATAGCTTTAAAGAATAATTATATCTGAATCAATTTAGGAAGGTTGACTGGTTCGCGAAACTGACAAATTAATGTTAGTATTCAATAAGAAGACATGTTGATTTGATATGTTTTCCCTGTAAAAGTCAAACCTAAAAATAAAATTTCTAGGTTTGAAATGTTCGTATCCAATAAAAAATGTTGATTTGATATTTTTCCTTATGAAATTCAAACCTAAAAATAATTTTTTAGGTTTGAAATCAATAGTTAAAATGAACTAAATTAATTTCTCTTTTAACCCGATAATCACTATTTAACATTTTTCTTTTTATTTCACTAAAAATTTAGAAAAAGGCACATTTCAATTTAATTGAAATTAGATCTTTGATTCGTTTGATCACTATGCAAAAAAATTTGGTTACATAGATGTTCATATATGCAATCTGAAACTTTTGATTATTGAAGTGCATTTTTGTTTTTATTTACAAAGTGATGTACCTTTTATACTTATGTGCTTATTGAAATATTTTTAAGAGTACCAATTATCTGAATACCATGGTAATAGCGTGATACTGATTTATAAAAAAGAAATAAAAAAACCCCACATAATACAGAGGGGTATATCTGGTACAGAATTAGTCTTGTATATCTTTAGAACTATATGGTCTTGATATATATTTTCTGAAAGCCCGTTTATACAACTTCGTTTTTTCGTCTTTTCTTAAGATAAACATCCAGTGAATGACTTTATACTACCTTTTTGGTGCTAGATTAACTATGACGTAAAAATATATTTCAACTTTTTTTTTCACGTACATTACAAAACTAATAGAATTATGTAAAAAATAAAAAAATCATGGAATTTGAAATCGTAAAGAAGGTAATCCTGATACCTATATCTAATTTGATATCATTTAAACAAATGATACGGAGATAATGAACAGTACTCAATTTCAAAGTCTATAAAGCAATTAAAATTAGGAGCAGAGCAAACACAGACCTCCAAAGCATCTGAAGTAGAATCAGGTGCCATGGAGGAGTGGGCATCTCGCGCTGACTGGTCACACACACACTATGTGCTCCTTGTTATGATCGGGAAATAACTTAAAAATCCGTCGTTAAGTCAGTGTATCAAATGGACTAAAAATTAGTATGAAAAACCTCTATCAGCATTCGACTCAATGATAAATTGTATTTGCTGACAAGGTCATTGTATCGACCATAGAACTTACGAAATGGTGACTTTAAACGAGACTGTTAATATTCTTGTTTCATCAACTTGCTTGTCAATAATATACCTCATTTAAGAAATTTTTCGAACGTAGAGCATGCTCTTTCGTATCGAATCAACTGATATATATATACTCCGTATGCAGGTGATGAAGGTATATTGCTGCATAAGTAAGGGAAGTTTACGATAGAAAAGTTAAAGTCATTACGTTTATCATATAGCTTGGAAGTTAGATTACCATTTGTGTCTTTTTCAAGTAAAATATCCAAGTATGAAGCAGAAGTGCCGGACTTCGTGGTATTTTATGTCTCATGTTCAACAGGATATATCGTATCGACGTAGGAATGGACATTATCATTATTAATTGACAATACGTCGTCGATTTATCTAAATGTCGATTTGAAGGCCACAACAAGTGTTTTCTTCTTTTCACGCATAAGATTTTGCATAAATTCTGCGATTCTGTGATCGGTCGGCAGGGGATGCTCACTTCTCCATGCATGGCACCTGATACCATCTCTGATGTTTCGGGGGTCCGTGATTGCTCTTTGAATTGTTTTTGGACTTTGAGCTTGAATACTGTTCGTTATCTCCATATCCTTCATTAAAGGAATCTTTTTTTTTTATTTTATAAATCTGTAGGCACCTTTCATTCACTAGATCTTGACCATAATCAATTGAATTTCAATTTTCTAGTCTATTGCATAAGTAATTTTTGTCAATTTTTTAATGTTTTTTTTACATGTAGATGGATTCATTTAATTTTTGTAAAGGAATTACCTTTATTTATTTCAAATACGTACGTCTACTTTTAAAATCTTACAATTATGTTTTGTTTATTTAGTTCCAGATTGCACCCAAATCAATAAACGAAACAGATGTTATCTAGCTGATCCCCGCTGTCCTACTTTAAGCAGGTAATTGTTTAAAGGGTTGTTGATTTAATGTAGACTGTAACTTCAAATATATATTACAGCATTACACAAAATTACTATTTTTAATTAAAAATTAATTTTTGTTTTAGTGACTTCATCTCTACAACTGTCACTACAACACTTAATGTATCTCTATCCATTACAACGTCTACCAGTCATGGAGATATCTCTGGAGATAAAGACTGGATAGCGATACCCGTAGTAATATGTGTACTTGTCATTATATTGATTGTCTCTGGTTTTGTTTGGAAACGGAAATGTCATCGTTTTTTCTTTAAGGAAAAAAGTGGAGGTAATTTTCTTTTAAATTATTCTCTGTAGAGTTATATTTAAGTACATGTACTTTCATATGTACGATTAAATTATGATAAATGGACAACAAACCAGCAAATGCTTTAAATGCCGTTGAAAAGCATTTCTCTTGATGCATATTTTTATATAAATCTTTAAAAAACAGAAATTATTTATTTTTTATTTCATTAATAGATGACAACATGCTTTCTTTAGAAGATATAAGTTGTCAAAGTAAGAATAATTCCATGAACGTTCAAGATGCCGAAACGGAATCAGAAACGACTGCTTTAATACAGAATAATGAAAATACACAGTGCATTGGAGGTTAGTCGTTAAATTAACTGAAAAAAAAATCGGACACTGCATATTCACCATTGTAGTAGTCATAGGCATGAGGCGATTGATGTATACTTATGTCATTGAAAATATTACCATATATATGATAGGTGTATTGGAATGGACAAGAATCATTTATATAAATTTTGTATTTGAATTTCAAATAAATGTTATTTAATTTATTGGTTTGGTCGGAAGGAAATTGAAATGGGGGGGGGGGCTCAGTGTTTAAAGCGACAAAAAATCTGACAAGCAAAACAAAATACTCCTTATCCAAACAAGAAAACCCTTATTCTGTTGAGTTTGGGGGGGGGGGGCCTTTCAGTACTATTTTTTTTCAAACTCCACCACTTTCCCTATTTTTTTTCAAAACTTAAACTGCAACTTGTCTATGAAAAGTCGGGAGGTGCATTGTTCAATGCTTATTCTCAGCACTTTTGAAAAAGAAGTAGGGAGCTTTGAACCCCATCCCCAAAACCTCTGGTTTCGACGCCTATGTAATTAAAGGAGATAAGCTCAAAATCTAATACAATATTTCTAATAGATACGGACTCTTTAAGGGGTAACGACCCTCTGATATGACAGATAACTCTCAGAGACAGTCAGAGTACAAAACATGAATACTACTCACAGTTTTCTTAATCAGAGTTCCATAATTTAGACCTCTGAGTAGTCAATTCGATGAAATCTGACATGTGATGGAAACATTACTTTCTATTTCTTTTGCCAATCTCAGACTAATTGTTTTTATTATATTTAACAATAAAACATTTAAATCCTACTTCAAAAGCATTTTAAATAGAATAAGTTGTATATTTCTAAAGACTATTTTAATAATGGTTTAATGTTTCAAGTACTTAATACAGAATTTTTATAAGTATGACATTTTTTTCACATGAAGAAATCTTTAGAAGAAAGATAACTCCTCCTCACAGATGTATTTTTTTTCTTACAACCGCATACAACATTGTAATTTTCTGACTTAGAAAGCATCGCTTCATGATGTTTTCTGACATGATTTTAATAGGTATTATACTAAGTATTATTTTCATATACAACTCATATTTCAATTTAAATGTTATGATAATAAATCGTTACTGTTTCTGTTCTCTATGTTGAAATTTCTTCATATCATGATCTGACATAAAAATCATTTCTGAAAAAATAAGCTGCACTTCTTACATCAAACTATTTTCTATTTGGCTCTAATGTTATTGTTGTTCATGAAAATAAAAATTAGAAATATTAAATTTTCTGAGTGAAATTTGATAGCAGAGGGTTGGGACCCCTTAAGTTAATGGACGAGGGTAAGGTGCTTTATAAGGTATTGGGCATTCCCATAAGTTAACAACATATTTAAATTAGATATGGAAGAAAAACAATCAGGGAAAGTCGGATTCTGTCGTTACTGGAGTTCCTTAATGATTTAAAAAATGAAACTAGGCACAGAAATGAAAAATAAAAAGAGTCAACTAAGAGCACAGTTAAATTTAATATAAAGTACATCGTTTGTCCAATAAAAGTACACTTGTATGTCAATGGTACATGCTGATACATGAAACTCTCGCTCATTTTTTTTTATTATGTACCTTTCGTCCTAGTCGCAAGTTAATTACCTTAATGCATGTCGAAAAAGTAAGGTTCATTAAACATCCTCTATAAATGTTGCTTGGACCTTATTGATTTCCCAAAAGAAATTTACTCCATAATTAATACAATAATATCATAGCTTGCGGGGCACAATTGGACAAAAAGACACTCCAACTCGGCTAATTCATACAGGAATAATGAACATTTTTGTCAGTATGAGTCATCCCGTTGATCAAAATGTCAATGTACCTTAAACGAAACTGTGCATAGGCAAATTCAAAACAGGTTAATTTTGATTGATAGTGTAAAGGGGCAAAAATAACACATATTAACTTAACAACTGATATGACATGATTGGAATAGAGGTCAGAGGAGAAATGTATTTTAAGATGTCTATGTTTAATGCATTTTCATTTCCATAAGTATTTATCACATAATGTCATAACTGACTGTCTAATTGTTTCTAAAGCAATCGAGGCATCAGTAGTTGAATTCTCTTTACTCTTCTACATAAATTAGCATGGTTATTTACTAAAGTGAAACCGTCGAAATGTGGTACCTAGATATTTTATACCGACAGGATGGTTTATCATCAATATTTTTTTTTTACGTAGTTAACTCTGTTTTTAGACTAATATTTTTTTGTAGATATTGACTATGTTCCCATAAAGAATAAACCATCCAAGAATTCAAAGACTGAAGATTCAACACAAGAGTCAAATCAGAAGAGAGTGAAGGGGTTACTGAGTGATGAAGGTAAGGTCTGTGTGGGGATTTCTGAATATGTACACTATAAGGTAAATACACATTCAGTAAGATTTCAAACAGCAGGCGATATATTCATACAAAATGTAAAGTAATGCCAATTTTTAAATTACTTTCACATTTATTTGCTCAAATTATTTCTTGTTAAAATAAATAAAAATGTAGTTTCCTAAAGTAAATTACATTGTGTTTTTAACTATACAATTAAAACGGAATTTCGACTCTATGTTATGCATAAACGTAATAACATTTTCAAAATATTTCCTTGATAAATATTTTAAGCATTTATAGGTTCAACTCTAAATGAAGATATTCTGAAAGGTTGGCAAGAGGATAACAGCAGATTTGTGCCAACAAAAGCAAGTAAACTTGTAGAAGAAAAAATTAAAAATCAAAACCTGGTCACGGTTGTCGGAAATTCAGGATGCGGTAAAACGGCAATCATTCAACACATCGCACTGAAGTTTAAAGAAGAAGGGTGGGATATCAAACCTGTCGACGAGGTGAAAGAAATAAAACAGACATGCTCTCTTGGAATCTCGCCGGATAATCAGGTACTGTTTGTTCTAAATGATCCTATTGGTAAGGAGACATTAGATGAAATTTCATATAATTCATGGAAAACATATGAGAAAACAATAGCAACTTGCTTGGAAAAGGTTAAATTATTAGTGTCATGTAGAAGAAGTGTAATTGGTGACAAGAGATTAGAAGGGATTCTGATAAAGGACTCCAACATAGTAGAGATAGACAGCAACGAATGGAAGTTGTCAGAGGAAGAAAAAAGGAAGATCTTAAATACATACTGCCAACATCTGGATATATCTCAAGAGGACTTAAGTGAAATACTCAAAACAGAAGCATATTTTCCTTTGCTTTGTAAAGTGCTTTCTTGTGAACAAAGTAGCAGTAGCAAAAAAGTAGAAAAAGTAGCCAGCATCTTTAAAAACCCGTTTCAGTTCATAAAACAAGAAATTGAACGTTACAAAACCTTAGACAAACAGAAATATTGCGCCTTACTTTTGATCGTGGCATTTAATAATGATTTTAAAGTTTATTCTTTAGAAAAAGAAAAAAACGCTGAACAAAAGTATAAAGTTATTTTGAAAATATGTAACCTACAAGAAAACACACATGTTTCGGTCATTAAGGATTCTCTAAATGAAATGAACGGATCTTATGTCAGACGTGTCGGGAATGTTTACCAATTTCTTCACGACTTTATTATGGAGATAACGACTTTGGTATTTGGTATCAATTGTCCTCAAGAGGCAATACAGTACGCAGACAGTGGTTTTCTGAGACGACGGGTGAGAATAGAAGACGATACAGAAGAGGAAGATCGCGATCCCTTCACTGTTTACCTGCCTGAAGAGTACATTGATGATCTTGTGGACAGGTTTATTACTGACATACAAACAGAAAACCTTGTAGATGTTTTACTCAATCGATGTTTGAGGAAAGAGAGTGTGATCAATTCTTTAAAGGAAAAAGTGGATTCGCTTGAAAAACTTCTTGTAAAAATTAAGTGTGAAAAAGACAAATCGGAATTTCAAAGATTATTTGAAAGATCTTTTTTCACAAGACTTGATTTCCTTTATTTACAAGATGAAATATGTCCTTTAGTCGGACTTATTGTATTTTGTCATTCTGACATTTCTTCATTTTTCATAAAAAGTATCCCTGAAACGAAGTTGAAAGAACATCCTACATTTTCTGCTATCTGTGCAAATGGCGATTTAAACCTACTTAATTCTCTCAGCCAAGAATATAAAAAAACAGCAATGATGGAAATATGGGATGACTCTTTACCAATTCATGTTGCTTCTGAATTTCATAATTTTTCAATAATAGAAGAATTAGTAAGACTTGGTGCTGACGTAAACGAGTTCACAACTGATGACACATGGACTCCATTATCACTGGCTGCTGGAAATGACGAAGATCATTTAAAAGAGGCCGGAAAGGATACAAACGAGGGCGAAAGACGTAATAAAACCATTATGTGCTTACTGAACAATGGTGCCGACATCAATTTATGTAACAAGAATGGAGCCAGTCCTCTTTATATAGCTTGTGAAAATGGACATGAAAGCACGGTACAACTGTTACTGAACAACGGTGCTGACATCAATTTATGTAACAAGAATGGAGCCAGTCCTCTTTATATAGCTTGTCAAAATGGACATGATAGCACAGTACAACTGTTACTGAACAACGGTACCGACATCAATTTATGTGAGAATGATGGAGACAGTCCTCTTTGGATAGCTTGTCAAAATGGACATGATAGCACGGTACAATTGTTACTGAGCAACGGTGCCGACATCAATTTATGTGATAATGAAGGAGACAGTCCTCTTTGGATAGCTTGTCATAATGGACATGATAGCACGGTACAACTATTACTGAACAACGGTGCCGACATCAATTTATGTGATAATGATGGAGACAGTCCTCTTTGGATAGCTTATTAAAATGGCACGGTAAAACTGTTA
This sequence comes from Saccostrea cuccullata, assembly GCF_032062105.1. NCBI lineage: Eukaryota > Metazoa > Mollusca > Bivalvia > Ostreida > Ostreidae > Saccostrea > Saccostrea cuccullata. Next base: position 175,748 of record NW_026920958.1, read on the forward strand.
CTGAACAACGGTGCCGACATCAATTTATGTAATAATAATGGAGCCAGTCCTCTTTATATGGCTTGTTATGACGGACATGATAGCACGGTACAACTGTTACTGAACAACGTTGCCGATATCAATTTATGTAACAAGAATGGAGCCAGTCCTCTTTGGATAGCTTGTCAAAATGGACATGATAGCACGGTACAGCTGTTACTGAGCAACGGTGCCGACATCAATTCATGTAACAAGAATGGAGCCAGTCCTCTTTATATAGCTTGTCAAAATGGACATGATAGCACGGTACAACTGTTACTGAACAACGGTGCTGACATCAATTTATGTAATAATGATGGAGATAGTCCTCTTTATATAGCTTGTCAAAATGGACGTGATAGCACGGTACAACTGTTATTGAGCAACGGTGCCGACATCAATTTATGTAACAAGAATGAAGCCAGTCCATTTTATGTAGCTCGTCAAAATGGACATGATAGCACGGTACAACTACTGCTGAACAATGATGCCGACATCAATTTATGTGAGAAGAATGGAGGCAGTCCTCTTTATATAGCTTGTCAAAATGGACATGATAGCACGGTACAACTACTACTGAAAAATGATGCCGATATTAATTTGTGAACAAGAATAAAGACATTATTGATGATAACTAAATGGACATGAGATCACAATTATTGATAGTCATTGGCAACTTATTAATAAGTTGAAACTTGTTTGCCACAATACTCGTCCAAAAATATCATTATTGTTTTACTTTCTTGTACTTTAAATAAGCAAATGCCAGATTTTTGAATTTAATCATTGCGTTTCTAATAGGAAAATCTAATGAAACAATATTGTTAAATTTTATCTTGTGAAATATAAAAGATATAGATTAATTTGAAATACATTTATATGTATTTAGTCTGAAAAACTTGTTATATGCGAACAATTGAATAATGTGAAGTATATTTATTTAGTTAGAAAATGTGTTATATGTATACACTAAAAATTTTTAATAATGCTCCTGTGAATTTCAATTTTCCTGTGAATTACTTTCTTTTAATATGTTGTAGATATGTATTTGCTTTGACATATCCTCATATATAATGGCTTTAAATATAAAATGTAAGATTAATCTACTATCTACATGTACTAAACCTATATTATGTTTTGAATCACGAGTCCATTGTTCAAGGGCTCAAATTATAGGGAGTACAAGTAATTATCTCGGTGTACATCAACATATACAATATAATATCAATTGCTGTCTTGAACTTTATATTTGAGAACAAATATAAAACATTTCTAACATATGGAATTAAAAAAAATGCCTTCAATGTTTTATATAAGTTCAGAAAACCGAGAATGACGTTTATGGTTTTATCAGGTCCAGCACAATGTCTTAATTAAGCTATATAGCTTTATAAAGCTAGATAGCTTCATTAAGCTATTGTAAATAGCTTTATTAAGCTATTTTGGAGGTGAAAATTACGAAAAAAATAATAATAAATAGAAAACAAAAAGTCGCATCATGAGTACTTGTCAACAAGTTCACCCGTGCATTAAAAGTACTCAAACACAAAAATCACAATATAAAAGCGCTGCGTCTGGGTCGCTGGACTACCAAAGATTGTTAGAGTGTTCAAATCAAAAAAGAAAATTTAAAGTTCATCGTAAAAGTTTAGAAATCGCTTGATGGTAAGTGTATTTTTTCTAAATTTTATAAGTGTAACATTAAACCTGAAAAGTAATTTGCTGTTGGCAAAAGCGTTAATTAGAAACTAACTTATTATTTTTTGACATGTCCTATTTACATTTGGAGAAACGGGTTAAAAAATGGAACAGCCAGATATAAATGCAATGACAACACTTACTTTTTTGTGTATATGATGGCTTCCCGCTTCCTTTAAATACTACACCGGAACTGACTTCTGCAAACTAAACTTTAGATGAGGAATCAGCCGGCACATCATCTTGCAGGTAACATTCTACGGAGGCACCATAGCGTTAAAATTGTACTATTTTTCAGTGCACGAGAGAAATGAACTAAATAATTTTTTAAGGTTAATTAATGAAATAAAATGCATATGATTCTTTTTTTTATCTTGACATTATTATTATTAACATAAATATTTGGACAGGACAATAAAGGAAACCCCGGTAGAAACCATAAAGGTCAGGAGAATAGGGGGAAGAAAAGGAGCGGGCCTGCAAGCACTACGTTCATTGAAGATGCCACTATGAGACAAACTTCTACCTATAAAAAGAAAACTACACTTCTTAAAAGGTACAGAATTATATACTTGTACCTTCATCGTCAATTACATCCAGTGCATTTTTCACCAATTCTGTC
>NW_026920959.1:0-17880 GCF_032062105.1 Saccostrea cuccullata
TTTCCGAATTTTAATTTTACATTGTTTTGTGGGGAAAAAAGTTGACCAGTTACACATCAACTATATTGTCCCAATGCCCCATTGCATTGAAACGGTATTTTTTTTTACTGTAAAGGTATAACAGTTGGCGAAATTTCTATTTAGTGCCTTTCGCTTATTTCATTTAATTTAAAATTTCTATTGTTATTATGGGAAATAAACTATACCTGAGTTTGCCTTGTTTTAAGTGTTTCGTTCATTGACTTCCATTTCTATGAATAATAGCTTCTAGCCTCAATACATTCGTTTTTATCAACATTTATGCGATGATAAAAATATCCTTATCTGATCTATACAGCTACTATACAATCAAAATGTAATGACCAATAATGTGCTTTAAACTTATTGATATCAAGTAACTGAATGTCAATAATAACATAAAAGGATGAAAAAAATTGAATAGAACACTAGATTACATAAACAAGGTTACTTGAATATATGTTTAAGTATTTCCACTTTCACTATTTAAGGGGGATGTACGGCCACCTTTAGTGCAGTGAGAACAAAATGTAAACATTTCTTCAGATGGCTAAAATACATTATATTTTGATCAAATTTTAAGTCTTTATGATAAAGATACAATAAATATGCATAACTGAATACATGTGCATATATAATCTATACTTTTTTGCAGAAAAATGCTTTTGGATCTGCTCCTTAAAACTGCGCAGCTACAGAATTCAGCAAAGCCTTAAAAAATCAAAAAAAAATACGCAAACTGTGCATTAATGTTCTCTCTACAACCATTTGTTGAGAAAATGTCTAAATTTTGCACTTTTATATGATAATTTCAAGTTCAAAACAATGTATCGTTGTCTTCAAAAAGAGTGTAAAGAACCATGAAAGTAGTTCATGGATAGCAGCACGTGGTCTATTTTTTGTACAGAATTTTGTTTTCCAGACCTCTTCTTAATATGGAGGGACATAACAATCTTTAAATGTAGAAGAGAATTACAGTTGCAAAATATTTCAAATAATATGAACACTTTTAAAAGAGGAAATGTGTTATAGCGTTTCTTGAAGTAATTTATTTAGTATTATTATCGAACAGTTGTTAAATAGTGAACGTATTGATATAAAAAAAAATCTAAAACTCTTTGATTCAAGTAAAGGTAAAATGAGCACCATCAAAGTTAAAAATTGAGAGTTTGTAAGTTTGCCACAGATAACTTATAATATCTATTAAAAGATTAATTATCACCATTGAAACAGAAAGAAATTAAACACATAAAATCGATATGAATGACCTTGTTTTAGTACCTAATAGTACGAGGGTTGATCAAAAAGTTCGCGAACTATTTCTATACATGTGTATCTTCAAAACCACAATTCAGATTAGAAACAAATTTGGTGCACACATTGCCAAACACAAGTTCTATAAATAGCATATGCTGAAGTTTTGCTCACAATGTGAAAATGACGTCATTTTGCATGTACTTGTGACGAAAAATGATTGTCTCAGTGGAACTCGTTCAACAAACGACTAAAATATTTATGGTATATCTTAAAAATGCCTTTGAAGTACAGTATAAGAATTTGTTCACAGTTTATTAAGACAAATGACTTCCTTTAAATTCAATCAATGATTGGATAGATCGTTTTAGTGAAGGACGGCAGATGGTTAAATTTGATACTTGTTATGTTATCTTGGGATGTGTTTTTAATTAAGCAATATGCTATCAAAGACTTCCAATTAATTTACACTTTGAAAAATACTCGAATATTTCAACAATAATATACCCAAATACCTAAGATTCCTTTTACTTTTTGATCACCCCTCGTATGCTCTGTCAAATAAACATTTACAATTTTCATTACAGCTGAGCAAAATTTGAAAAGGAATGAAATCATTCAGAGTGGGTTAGAAGATTTAATGAATAAAAAACTATTTTCTATTTGCCCATTTTGTCAAAATTACAATTTTACAGAGTAAAGGAAAAAAAATAAACATAATTAATTATTTTATACCATCTTTAAAATGACGTTTGGTGGTCCTCCCAACTCAGGGAAAAATTATTCGGTCGGTATTATGAGAAAAAAATTCCTTAAAATTTAAAAATATTTGTTGACGAAAGAAAAAAAATTTCGTGTAATGGGATGTAAAAAAATTGAGTCGGGCCATTTCTAGATAGACAGTAGATCGGGAGAGAGGGTAACCAAACATTTTTATAACAAATGGTCTTATAAGGCTAGTACATGTTCCATCACATACTTAAGTAATGCAAACTTTTTGAATCTTTGGCACTATTTAGAAAAACAAACAAACATAGGATTTTCGGGGGTGGGTGGGTAGCCTCTCACTTTTTTCCCGATGATAGACATAGCATGTGCAATGGACCTTTCTTTGCAAACATTGTGCTTGTTTCTAGATTTCAAAGAAACAAATCAATATATTTTATCAAGCTTCGTATGTTCAATGAGCGAGAGCTTACAACGTTGTCAACATAATGAGATATGATGCGTTTTTATATCCAAATATGATGCGTTTTTATATCCAAACATTACTCCTCTCACTTTTTTCCCGATGATAGACATAACATGTGCAATGGACCTTTCTTTGCAAACATTGTGCTTGTTTCTAAATTTCAAAGAAACAAATCAATATATTTTATCAAGCTTCGTATGTTCAATGAGCGAGAGCTTACAACGTTGTCAACATAATGAGATATGATGCGTTTTTATGTCCAAACATTACTCCATACAATGTGTGGGTCATTGCAAGAAATCTAACTATTTATGTAAGGTGCCTGAAGGAAATCTTATAACTGCCTATTGTTTCTATCTAACTGCTAAACAAAATATACATATGTACCAACTTTTCGAATGTAAGACATGTAATTATTATTTGTTTTTCATGCACTGCATATTGTTTAACATTTTCAAATTAAATGCTAAGCATCCTCCTTGCAGTGCCCCATTTGAAAATAACTTCTATCGCCACAGAAAAAAAAAACCCGACGTAAACACATATGTTTAGGACATTTTTTATCCTTTTTCTTGAGTTTTAAAGAATCCAACAAATTATCAAGACTTGTTCCATGAAAAATTAATTATAATCATGGTAATAAACGCATTTATCCACAGCAGATATATGTACATGCCAACCACGTGCTCAGTGGAATGATATTTAACGAGGAAACTAGAGCTATAAACAGAACAGCTTTTCCCGATTTGCTGGAGTGGGGTTAAAATCACGTTTTTTTCATTTTAATCAGACGATGCGATGCAACAAATAAAAGTAGTTAATAATATAATCTAATGATTATTTCTTAGTAATTTCATGTTTTGATGTTATTATGGTCGCATTTATTTTAAAATCAATGTTATTCGAACTTTGTGTGACAGAGGAATGGTGGACGAAATAAACACATGGCCTCAGGAAGACACCCATATGAAAAATCAAATTTTCAAGAATTATGGATAATGACAAGGAAAAAGCGAAACAAATGGTTGTAGCCATATTATGAATGAATCAAACTAACACCATTTTCAATGCATTTTTCATCTCGTGAATGCTGTAGCTGCGCAGTTCTAACATGATTAATTTCCTCCTAATTAAAACAAAATAAACTTAATTATTTATTAATTTTGGTCTCTAACAGTAGGTAATAAGTGCATTAGCACTTTGAGTAACTTTGGGCTAGTTTAGTAGAGTATAAAGCGCATTCTTGATATTTCTTATTTTACACCAGACTAGATCCAATATGGCTTGTACATCCCCCTTAAATGCTTCAAAGTAATGAAAAAACTGCATTATTTCACTGAACAATTTTGACTTACCTAGCTAATGCTTGCAAAAAATTATGTTTCAGTTCAATTAATAAACATTTTTTTCCCAAATAATATTTCTCTATTGTGTATGAATTAAAAGTGAAAATCAAATTTGGTCCATTTAATACTGTTTTATGAAATCCCATTCTATTTTCACCTGTTGTGGTTCGTAGACAGAAATAAAGATTGTTTTTTATAAATGAAATTTTATATAACAACTCCCTGTGGCCTAATAAAGACCCCTATTGATTTTGAGGTCAAAAGGTCAAAGTTCAATGTCGTAAATTTATACATTCTGTCTGTGTGTAATACTATAATTTCCGGGCGATATTTCAAGAAGATTTTGAGCTTATGCAATGTAATTTATATCAAAACTCCCTAGGACGTCTCTCGCCCCTCTCAAAGTGCCCCGCCCCGTTTGTTTTATTAGTATTTATAGTATTAATTACATGTCGCTATTTTTAGCGCAGGGGCATGAGGAGAGTTATTGCGTATAAAACAGGTTCTCGGCGGACTTTATGTTCTTATTACATCTATTAGAACTGTTTAATAAAGGCTAAATAAATCAAACACCATGAATTGTGTAAAATTTTGAGAATACTGAACATGAAAACATGAATATATACATGTATGTGACTTCACTTCCGCATATACTTCACACCAGGTAAAGCGATTCCGTGGTCCAGTGGTTATGTCTCTCGCTTCAATTGTGAGAGGTCCCGGGATCGATTCTCGGTCGAGCCTTTCTTTTCTTTTCTTTTTTTTTTCAAATACTTTTTTTTTTTACTAAATGATAGTATTCAGCATGTGAAATGAAAAATTTATTAGGTTATAAAATCATCATTACAGTGTCATAAAAATTCCATATAAAAAAATCTTCTATGCACATAATGAAGAATAAGCATCTTTATATACATATTGACATACATGTATTTTATTTGCTTCAGTATACATGTATACATTTAATAATTCTACAAATTCAGTCAGGGGGAGCCGACTTTTTCCCTAAGCGGGGGACACGAATTCTCTGAATTAGCTTGTTCATTGTTTAATCTTAAGACCTTTGTTTGCGTATATGTCGTCATATAAAGGATTTCCGTTTTAAACATGTTGTTTTGCTTTCCGTAAATCCAAAACAAGTATAATTGTACATAAAAATGTGATCAAGAAACACAAAAACTACAAATTAGTCATTCAAATTTCAACAGACATTGCAAAATGACATAATGCAAATGCATCAAATCTTAATTAATGCACTTCGTAATCCCTATCGCGGAATAATTAGAGTGAGGAGTTAAACAGGTAAAGTCGTCAATATAGGTGATATTTCATTTCTGTTGACAAAGACATCTTTCTCGCCGCGCCCTACTGACTATTTACATGTATATATAACGTAAGTTTATGTACATAATTTCACACAAAACACCTTTACATCATTAGTGTAAAATTATATTTATTTTTATTCCATTGATAAAAGACACATAAGTAAAATTAAGATCGCAGAACAGTGGAATCAGTCTGAAAAGGAGCATGAACTGGTGCCCTTTATTGATAGCTGTAGTGATTGGGAGCACACTTGATCGTGTTGTATCGGATTGTGTTCAAGGACAGAATTGTTCATTACCATCTTGTTTCTGTGGAACGTTTGAACATCCACTCGGCAGAAGACAGATACCGCAGATCGTGTACTTTGCTATTGACGATGCAGTAAATAGCGAGGTAGCCGAGTTCTATAACAGATTGTTCCATCCAAGCAGAAAAAATCCAAACGGATGTCCAATTGCAGCAACTCTCATGGCTACCATTAAAGGTACAGATTTTGACCTCTTACAAGATTTTTACAATCGAGGTTTCGAGATAGCGACTCATGCAGACACGCCGTCAGCCATAACAAACTCAACAATATTGGAGCTGGAAATCAAGACCGAGCGTCAAACAGTACTGGATAATGTTGTTATGTCTGCAAACGATATCCAGGGCTGGAGGAGTCCGTATCTTAAAACTGCTGGAGACGAACAGATAAGAGTGCTGAAGAAACTTGGATACAGGTACGACACATCGAAAACGTTCATTAGAAAGGGTGCCGAAGGCGGTAAGAATACTTTCCCCTTAACCACAGATTTCCCTTGGCCTTATCCCTGCAATATTCCTCCTTGTTGGTCAGATTCTCATAGCAAATTCTGGGAAGTACCAATCAATGCTCTCTGGGACTATAAAAAAGCCTTTCCTTGTCCAACAGCAGATGGATGTCATAATCGTCCAGACACTGAGGAAGACGCGCGAGAGTTTATCATGATGAATTTTAAAAATTCTTTTGATGGTAACCGTGCACCACTTGGTTTCCATTTTATTGGAAATTTTTTGCGCCATGTTCCTTTTTATCGTGCTCTGGACAGATTCATTCAAGAAATCTTACATAGACCTGATGTGTACATTATTCCTATTTCTAAAATGTTAGATTGGATGGAGCAACCGGTTCCCTTGTCACAAATTTTCAGATTTGGACCTTGGAGATGTGGCCCATTACCGTCCCCAACACCGGCGCTGCCAGCTCTTCCGACCATTGAACCGAAAATGAATATGGAAAAATGTGTGCAGGGTCGGAATTGTAAACTTCCATCGTGTTTCTGTCAAACTTTTGACCATCCAATGAATAAATCCAACATTCCTCAAATAGTTTATCTTGCAATAGACGATGCTTTAGATAATTCTGTGTCGGGCTATTTTGAAAGACTTCTTTTTAATAGAACAAACCCAAATGGATGCCCTATATCAGCAACGTTCTTTGTTCCCAATAAAGGAACGAACAACACTCTAGTGAGTTATTTTCACACCAGGGGAATGGAAATTGGGTCACACAGTGTAAATCATAACAATCTGGTCACCAGAGAGGCTGTGTTTAGAGATGCAAGACGTTCAAAAGAAAACCTGGCAACTTTTGCAGACATTCCGCTGTCGGATATTAAAGGTTTTAGAAGTCCCTATTTAGCCACGGCTGGTGACGACCAAGCTGATATTTTGCAGAACCTCGGATACACGTACGATATATCCTACACATTCACCAGAAGGCCATCATATGCTAAGAATGTGTGGCCATTTACTGCCGACTTTGGGTGGCCTTTACCATGCAACATCCCTCCCTGTCTTCAGCAGCCCCATAGGGGTTTCTGGGAAGTTCCTGTCAATTCTATGTGGGACTACACAAATACTGGAATATGTACGTATGCAGATGACTGTGAGAGACCTCCCCCAACACAAGCCCATGTAAAGAGGTATCTTACCAACAACTTTAAGAACTCGTACGAGGGAAACAGAGCACCATTTGGGCTCCACTTTCACGGAGGATGGTTTCATGAAACCAGAAACTTAATGGGCTTCGAAAGTTTTTTGAATTATTTACAGACTTTACCCGATGTGTACATTGTTTCTGTTAAGAAAATGTTAGACTGGGTGCAGTATCCTACCCCTTTACACCAAATACAAACATTTGGACCCTGGAAATGCAGGACGATGCAAACTCGTTCTCAGATATTAGCTTAGACTTAACAAGATTTCAGAAACATATGTACCGGTGAAATGTATCGATTTGATTGTTATCTATTTATTAAATTTATATCAAAGAATTTATTGAAATTACAATTATTCTTTATTTCTGGAATTTATTGGGTGATAATCAGTTATAGTGCATTTTGCACGGAGAAAAAGTTTATTATTATAAAATTTGAAGCTCCCGGAGTAATGCACCACAAATGAATATATATAGGCACTAAAATTAACAGATCAAACCATAAACGTGAAATTTACATCTCATCTCTGTGTCGAAACATACGCTGCACATACAAATAAAGCAAACTGAAAAATTGACGAACACCATCTGTCCTTATTTGGCTTAAAATCTCCTCCTTAATTAATAAACACTTGAATTTAATTTGTGACGTACCTAGCTGTAACACTCCTAAATCACGCTTCAAGTTACGAGATTGCACTTTTGATGTAGGATCAACGATGACGTAAATTTGAAACACACAAACATACACATTAGTGGTTTCTTTAGTAATCATTTTGATTAGATATAATTATGATTTTGAAGAAACTTTTAAGATGACCAGATGGTCAACAAAATATGCAGTAAATATTTTTTTTAGTCAAACACTATAATTATTTAGTGAAGAAAAGAGATTTTTTCTTCCTATGAAATTTAATGCAATTTTCCCTGTGCTTTATTTATACATAGCTCTTTTACAGGAGGATTAAAATGTCTGAATAATATGGTCTTTGTCACCCTGTGTTAAAAACACATGAAATGTAGCGCTTACTTAGTATTCATGTACCCGCACATGGTTTGTAACATTTCCGGTTCTTTTCTCTGATCATAAGATGCAGACGGCGGGTGTTACCGGCCGGCAGGAGATGCTCACTCCTCCATGGCATCTGATCCCACCTAAGATGTTTTTCAAGGTCGTTTGCCTGGATGGAATTTTGATCTTGAATACTGTTCATTATCTTCAAATATTTCAATGTAAATTTTGAAATAACAGGAAGTAAGAAATATTCTGATTTTCAGTTAAGACTTGATTTATTTTCAACCAATGTGATATAACATGATAAGCACCAACTGTGATGACAGAAAAAAAAACAAAAAGAGAAATAGCTACCAAATGATATAACAAAACTACACATTTATACAGAAATCATTAAGAGCATACAATCAGTTCTTTCTATTTACAACCTTCTATAAACTTTCAGACTGATATTCACAGCCTGCTTTAGACAGATCATCATTTCGATTCACAATTTATAACTGTCGTTTACATAAGCACCATACTCCTTGACAGAAGCCAAGACTGTATATAATGAGAGTTAAAGATTTTTATCCCTAACAGCCCTATGAAAACTGCTTCAATGTATCAGTAAACAAAACAATTATCTATGAAAACTACATTGATCCGTACATTACAAGCTTCAGAAATGCTAATATAACACAGTGTCATAAAAATCGTGTATTTATAATGAAGTCTACAAATTAATAAATCTAATTGCTTCATCAAGCTGGTGGGTAAAACTTAAATATGATATGTGCCAAATAAAAAAAAGAGCAAAAAACAATGTGGTATTTTGATTTGGTTATCAAATCACACAAAAACTTGCTAATTTTAAGAAAATTAATAATGTGCAGACTATGAAAGTGAAAACAGCATTTCAAACACATGTATAAATTTCGCATTAATTAAACTGTTTTTGAAATCTAACAAGATAGTATGCAATGAATTTCATACTGTAATCAAACAAAAAAGAGACAAACCATTAAAATTATTGAACTAATCAAATCACAACATTCAAAATATACAGAGATCTCTTTGTACCTTACAAACACAAGCACTTTTAACTAATAAATACATTTAAGAGAAATATGCAGAAATATTATATACAACCAAACAGTTCAATCCAGTTCACATAACCTGCATTTTATTTGATGATGTGTCCAGTGCTTATTTACTAAAAATCATAAAACATATTTCTACATTATTTTAACTGCCTGGAAACTACACACATATATTCAAAATTATGCTCATCTCTGTAGGGGTAAAATTGCTTGAATAAAGGGAAAAAATGCTTTTCCAGAAAAGATAACTATAAAAAAGTACAGACATTTAAATATCCATGAGATTTTCCTGCCATAGGAAACAGAGACACAAATCTTTTCCTGATCCTTACATACATGAACATGCATTAGGCATAGCATGTTAGAGAAATGAATTAACAGTCATGTAAATTATATATCCACTAATGGATAGAAACAAGAAAAATATGGCAACTGATAAATTTAACAATCACTACCATGCATTAGGTTTATCAATGTCTTTATCTGAGCGAAATAAATATTCTTGGGCATTTTTAATTGCCTGTTGTTCAGATACTGCGGTCGAATTTTCTCTAACTTGGCGTAGTGTAGTAACTCTTTGACTTCCGGTCAAGAAACTTTTATTTATGCTATTGAAACACATGAGCCTGATGAGTGGTTAAATAGTGTACATTTGCATCTGCAGCTCTTTTTTCCTTTATTTTGAGAATCTCCAGCTTTAGCAATGAAAATCAGTCATTTTGAGGAAATATAGGAATCACATCCGGTAAAGAAAGAAGGGTATATTTTCCGGCATTTTAGTACATTATTTCTGATAAACAGCTACAAAACCTCGAAAACCCAAAATATTGTAAAAAAAATTATTAAAAATGCAAAAATTTGATTTCTGTGAAGAGGGCTAAAAAGCAACTTCCGGTAGAGGAAAAAAATTCATTCAACCGTTAAATAACTGATTTGGCAAAGTAAAAGATGTCCTAACATTTTTGGTACATAGTTATAACCCGTATATACTTTTCACCCTAAAATTAGAGTGTTGCGTTTTCATTGACGGTGAGTATATAAACAAGCGAAATGTAATAAAATAGGATAAATACATTTTGCGTTAAAACATTTTGCGTCAAGATCCCCGCAAAATGTAATAACTCAAAATGTAAAAACACGATTTTTAGATTATAACCTTTTTCGTTATAACTTTTTGCGTCAAAATCAACGCAAAATGTAATAATGTGCTGTTTCGTTGTTAGATTTTGCGTTATTTTATTTGTACTATGAAGACAACGCGAAATACAATAAATCAAAATGTAATTAAACAAATATAATAATTTATTCAGTTTTATATTCCTTTTAGCACAAACAATAAAGTGTTCTTAAAATAAAGATAATGTCCAGGTAGTGTGCTTTTATATTGGCTTTATCAAACGAGTAGCGAGTATGCGAGCGGATCTAACACGTAATTTTAATTAGATTGTACGAGGGTCATTCAAAAAATACGTAGACAATGTTCGTCATAATAAAATTATTTTTACAAAGTTTAATATCAGTACATTTTTATATGTAAAAAGATATTTTTTTTTATAAATTTCTGAAGTTTCATTCTATTTGATTAAACGGAACTCATGTTAGACAATTTTAAAAGCAGCATATTTTGTCACCACGGAGCACGGTCAAAAACATTGTAACGTCAAAAACAACGTTAAAGAAAATTTCTCAAACTCACAGTGCCTTTTCATTTATACACATTTTGTATTGTATTCCCCATTCATTAAAACGTATCCATAACACTTGACACAAAGTATGCTAACAATAATTTGAGTATAACTTAAATACAAAGATTGTCAATGTTTTCAAATCCTTTACCATGTAACTCTGCTCTTACAGGTTCAACAGTGAAGCGCACATCATGTTTCATGACGTTACTTACTCTTTTGACAAGATTTTGAACTATAATCTGTTTCTTTGCAGAACGCTCATCGCCAAATATAAAGTCTTGACCCCTCAAAAATTGTCTGTTCCATTATAAACAAATACACATTTCATTTTATGAATTTTCCTGGTTTCCTGGCATTTTCCGAGTTTGTTTTTAAAGTTTCCAAATGCAAAACAAAATTATATAGCTATTCGCTGCTCCTGACGTCCTTCGACGTCATGATTTTTTGCTTTTTTAATCAAGGCTATCTGTCTATAGAAAATGATATCTTAAAAAGCAATGTATTAATTACATTAACTTTTAGCTTTTGAAGAAATGAAACAATACTAAATATAAGTATTTGAATTTTATTTCAGTTAAGGACAATTTTACAGAGGTATGGTTATAGATATGTAAAGTGAATAATCAGTCAAAAACTCAATTTTGACACTGCTCCGTTACCCTGTTTTTACTGTCTTAAATCTTTGATAATTTCGACAAAAATCTAGATATATTACAATTTCTTTGCTTTGAATCTGTTGTAAAAAAAATTTGTACCAAAATTGGTTTAAATATGACGTTAAATAAAAAAAGTATAACAAAAGTCTACAAACTTTTTGAATGACCCTCCTACGTTGCTAAACGTTCTATGGGTGAGAGTAGGTTAACATCGGTATCCGCCTCTACAGTAACCGATATGGATACTTTGCTAAAACTTGACACTTCTATTAATTATACGAGTCTTAACAAAATCCGTGCTCATTATTATTAATTTTATAAGGCAATAGCAAGAATTTTTACCAATTCAAGAACATGTATTGGTAAATTTGAATCATGAGGCGTCTACGGAGGGATCGTGTCAAAACCGGAGGTGCTATTGATTAAGTACCTACCCGTGGATAAAGCATAGATTTATCCCATGGGTAGTTTCATCCAATCCTTTGAGATAAATACTTGTTAACATGTGGGAAGAAAGCTTTACAAAATATTTAGAACTATGACAATGAGGCTAAATTTACCTACATAACTTAATCTAAATGTATCATATTTAACTCTGACTTTTATTTATTACATCGTACTTAATTATAAAACATTAATTAAATTGTGATTGACATTTTCAAACAAATCAGTCTATAGAGATTTCCGACCAATAACATTTCTAATTACAAAAGTTTGACTATAAGTTCATTATAAGCTATTGAAATGCATGCTCGGCAAGTATACACTGCTTAGCAAATTGGAGATGTTTGTGTATGTCTAGCAAGGAGGGCGGTCATTTGGTTGGGTGTTTTCTTCATATGTTGATCATTGTATAACTATGAATATGCAGAATCCATTTTATCATTGGAGTGAACGAAAGAGATCGAGAGAAATTTGTTTAGAACAGTATGGAATCATAATTGTCACTAAACACTCTTCCAGCAATATATTAACTCCCGCCTATACAAATGAATAGTCTTTCTTTTTTTTATTTATTGCATGTGTCTATCAAAATGCAAACGTACACTGGTCAATAGAATTAACACCCCCTCCAACAGCAACCTCGCCCCGGCACGCACGTTTCTAATTTGCAACGCATATAGTTGAATATTAAGCTCATTTTAAATACGTGTAGCTTTGATTTATTGTAATCTGCATCAATCCATTTTTCCTTTTGTTTCATTATCCTTTCTCCTGCCACTACTCTATAGAAAATTGTATTCAGTCTGGCCTTTGCTTAATCTCAACACAAAATTTAGCAATAAAAAATGTAGTAATCCAAAAATCGAATTTTTATATTTCGCATTACTACATTTTGTATTGATTCGACGCAAAATGTAATTACGCAAAATTAAATAATCTTCAAAATTATGTTGTTACATTTTGCTTTATTGTAATCTATTTTGAATTCGACGCAAAATGTAATCAAGCAAAATGTAATAATCCGTTATTATTCCAATTTGTGCACGTTATAACACAATTATAAACCGTACGGCTATTATTTTATTAAATTGATTCTTTATAATTTCATATTTACTCATTAATCGTGATGGAAAAGTTGACTGTCCTTAAAAGAAGCTTAAATTTTACAAAATTTAAACGTGACATCATGTGGTTTGAGACGTTTTTGACGCAATTATTTGGCAACCCAAATTTTACGATATAGTGTATCATTCATCCAATCAAAATAAAGTGTTAGAAGCGGAAGAAAGATATTTTATTTAAAATTTAAAAATCGAGGTAAATTGCAAACTCGAATGATTCTTTTTATCTTATTCTAGATACGGGGTAAACCATGTGTATTGTATGTGAAGTCTGATTCTGTGGAGCTGTATTGGGAGACTTTAGAGGAGGAAATAGATTATTATCAAATAAGATATAAAAGTCTAAACATAAATGATAAATGGAAGTTTTGCAGTACAAATGACACAACGAACAGATTTACTGTAAGTGGGCTTATGGCAAATACCCCATATGTATTCCAAGTCAGAAGTGTTGCCAATGACGTGGAAGGAGTTTACAGTGAACAAAGTGATCCCATCAATACACTCAGATCCTTAGCAACAAAAATGCTACGTTTTTCTATCAAAATTAAAAGTACGGATCCGTAATGTACCAATTAGTAGCCGAGGAAAATAGAGAGTCCTGTAATCTCCGTGCAAAGACAAGGCATCTTACTATAGGTATATTCACAATAACCAAGTTTCATGATAACACAATATTGATGTTGTTATTTTTCTTTTTTCTTGTACTAATTAAAACATTTCATTGATTAGGAAACCCTTCAATTGGAATTGAATATGAAAGAACAATTATGCTTGTTGGTGAGAAAGGATCGGGAAAGAGCACACTGGTGGACAGTTTTATGAATTATATATTGGGTGTCAGTTTTGAAGACCCTTTCCGATTCACCCTGGTCAAAGTAGATCATGAAGAAAAAAGACTGAAAATCACGTAGATATTCTTATTCATTAGTAGAGATTTGGTCAATGAAATAAGTAAATGTGATTGCGTGTGAAGAATCACTTATTATTAAGTAATTTGGGTACTTTGTAATTGAAGTTCTTTTTAGCAGTTGCCAGTAAGTGTAATTTAATAAATTACATACATGTAGCAAAAAAATATTACTGAACTGTCTGATTTTTATAATAAAACGTCATTAATTCTGCTGGCTAAAACAACTAAGCAACAAAATCACAGATGTTATTTAATGTCTTCTTGTGAGGCATACTCTTTTCACGTGTGGAGATGATTAGGAGTTCCTTAAACAAATAACAGAAGTTTAATGTTGAGGGTAAATATTATAAACGAAAAAAGATAATTGAATGTGTATTTATAGTTGTTATTATTCTTACGTAGGCAGAGTGTCCAGCAGAATGGATCACCATATACAAGATCGACCCACAAGAAGGAAGTCGGTTGGACTACACTCTCAACATCATAGACATACCAGGATTCGGAGATACACGTAAAATCCAGAAGAACAAGGCAATTGTTGATCAAATAAGTCATTTATTTTCAACTGAAGGCAAACAAGGCGTATCATTCATATATGCTGTTTGTTTTATTGTCAAAGCCCCTGACACGCGTCTTACAGCTACCCAGACAAATATATTTTATTCGATAATGTCTCTTCTTGGAAAAGATATTGAATCAAATATTTGTACACTGATAACATTTTCCGACGGAGCAGAGCCTCCAGTTCTCTCCTGTCTAAAAGCAGCCGATCTACCCTTTCGGTTCTGGTTTCCTTTCAATAATTCTGCTTTATTCGCAAGCAATAAGAATTTGCAAAACCTTCTCTTTCCCCTAATTTTTGGGAGTTGTGTTATAAAAGTCTTCAAGATTTCTTTCAAAACCTGAAATTATTTACACCAAAGAGCCTTGTGTTAACCAAAGAAGTTCTTAAACAAAAGGGAGCACCTGCAGGCTATTTTAGCAAATGTTGAACCCAAGGTTAAAGCAGGTCTATCAAAAATTAATGAATTACAAAATACATTAACGCTTTTCAAAAAGCATCTGAATGAAATCGAAAGTAACCGGGATTTTACATATGAAGCAGAATATACAAAGCAGATAAAGCTTGATCTGCCCCCAGGGCAGCATGTTACCAATTGTCTCATTTGTAACATGTCTTGCCATGATAATTGTGAATTTGCCGATGATGACCAGAAAATTCGTTGCTCTGCAATGGATTCTAAAGGTAATTGCAAGGTCTGTAGCGGCAAGTGCCACTGGAAACAGCACAAAAACGGAAAATATATTTTTAAATATGTTACCGAGAAAAAAATAGAAACTTATCGAGAAAAGAAAGAACGTTACGAAAGGGCAATAGGAGAGAAAATGACAAATGAAAAATATCTAAAGGAAATTGAAGATGACATAGATAGTCTTTTTGATTCGACAAGAGAAATGATGAATGAAATGGAGTTGTGCAAAAATAGGTTGAAAGAAATTGCTTTAAGACCTGGTCTTTTTTCAGCTGTTGAAGAAATTGACCAAATGATACAAGCTGAAGAAACTAAAAAGCAAGTAGGGTATGAAAAAAGAATAAAGATGCTGAATGAATTCAAAACATTTCTTCAAATTGATAAGAGTGTGGAAAGCTTTCAAAAGACTGTACAAAAAGTTAAAGATGATTTTTCGAAAACAACTGGTAGGAAAAGGGAGCGAAAAACTTGTGCGCAATCTGGATTTGAGAGATTTAAATACATTTTCTCATGATGCTCATATATAGAGAGTTCAACTCTTTGGACTGACAGTGCAAAAAGCTAATGTTGATGTTTATAAAACAACTTGGATTAGAAAAGGGAGGAGGAAGGAACGTAGTTGAAATATGCTTAGCAGAATTGATAGATTTAAATCCCTTTTCAATGGTTAAAGTAACCATCTCTGCTTTTGACTTGACATATTAACGTACAAATAGCTACTTGCACGTAATCTATAATATTTCTACGGTGGGGAGGGGGGAGTCGCTTAGATTTTTAATTTTATAATAATTCGTTAGCTAATATCATTAGAAAATATGGTTTGCATACATAAATAATAATTTTTAAAAGAACTATATGCGGTATATTGCATATATTTGCTCCCACAAAAGTCAAATTTTGAAAAATTCTTGATATTTGCTGAATCTTATAAATTGTATAAGAAATATAAATTAACAGATCATATTATAGTTTCAAAGTAGTTTATTGAGAATTTTTGTTTTTATGACGTCACAAACTAGTTCGATTTTTTGTCATTTTTAAGAAAGAGGACAAAATGGACAAAATTTCAAAAATTTTAGCTTTAAAATTTATAGAGCACAAGTTTTTTTCAGGAACAATATTTCATTGATATTATCATTCTACACATAATATCAAAATATTAAGCCTGATCAAATCTGCGTTCGTTGATTTTTACTTAAAATATTGACGTGAAATATACATTTTTCTGTACAATCATGAAAATTTTAAATTTACGTCATTTTCGTGACGTCATTTCAAACATATGAAGTCATTGCTAATGAAAATATTCAGTGTTTTGAAGGAAGCATATATACCCTTTTAAAGAACATTATTAATTATTTCTTTGTCAAAGATTGATTTTGGGGGGCAAATATTGGTTATTACCGAATAAAGTTCTTTATATACTAAAAAAATATATATATATTCAGATCAAACATGATAATGTAAGTTAATTTCCAGTTTAAACCTTATTTTCATAAAACTGGTTTTAGAGTATGTTGTGAAAAAAGCAAACATGTCGTATGTTGTAAATTGAAAAGTTCAATTAATATAATTTTTATTGCCCTCAAAAGTCTAAGGGAAAACCAATCGATATGTCCTTTCTAACGTATCAGCGCTAGTGGGTTTTCAATGTACGGATGTCTTGGACGAATAACAGCTTCTTTCAGTCTCTTGCGAACAATTTATGCCCTTTCGTGCTGATTTCTTCGACAGCAATTATATCAGTAGTTTGTACAACAGTTCTGAATTGATTGCTGAAGGGGGATCTGACTGCCCTGTCTGGATGTGGCAACCCGCGGTCGACCAGTTCTTGGTCTGTCATCCGTGTTCCTTGCTGTCGCATTTGGAGACGTACATTCAACCGCTGCAAAGCAGACTGATGTACACTAAATGCAGTGCAACCTTCTGTTGCGTAACTCCTGTTATTATCATCGTTAGTCCCGTTGCTTTCATCTTTGTTAAGACGTGACATTGCAGCATAAACATTTCAAACAAATCTTAAATATGAGTTTAGTAGTAATGCATATTGTTTCTCTAAATCCAAAGTATGCATGGAAATAGACCCCAGATTTACAAGAAATCATGAAAAACACTATTTTCATCAACAAAAAAAATTTAATATTTGCTGAAATTATGTTTCAATTGAAGATGACATACCCGTAGTAAGATCGAGGAGTAAAATATAAGATTGTGCTCTGACAATGTCAAGTATTTGGAAAATTATTCTCTTTTTGCTTATTAGATCATTTTGGGACCCCCCCCCCCCTCACACACCCTCACACACACCAACCCCTCTTTTGAAAATGCTGCTTCAAGTCTAAAAAAGTAATTTAATATTTTCTTTTTTTCTATAATATGGTTTCGAATGTACTCTATAATAAATATCAACAAGGTTGTAATACAATATAAAAATTAAACTTTTTATCTTTTTTATTTAAAAAATAATTTTCAAAATATTGAATAATCGCTTACACATACCTTGTTTCCTTTTTTTTGTTCTTCGGTTGAATCGAAACACTTATATTCCTATTTATAACCTTAAAAATATATAATTTTTTTCCGTTCTATCCTTGCTTATGTACGCTTTATGC